>NC_141148.1:137654011-137805817 GCF_053477565.2 Lygodium microphyllum
ATGCTCCCACTGTGGAAAAAATTCTTTTGTAGTGGTGATAAGCTCATAATAACATAAAGGATTAAGGAAAAGTATCAAAAGAATGCATTGAATGGAGCGTGTTATTGAAAAGCAAGATGCAGAAACCATACATTCTTTTTAGCTTTTTCTTCACAATCTCAGCCTAATGACGACAATATGCTCGAAGGTTTCCTTTGTTGGGGAAGCAGTGAAATGCTTGGAGATTGGAAGGAACACCAAAGGTAAAGGCGGAGTAGCAATGTTTTCTGCTTGCTAGAAATGCGATGAAAGGCGAAGGCGGTGAATTTGCATGGACTCAACGTTCTTGGCAAAGTGTTAATAACACACGTGTGACGTATTCTCGCTTACCGGAATTTTTTTTAAACTTGAAAAAGTGTTATGTAACACACGTGTGACATATTTTCGAAAAAAGAGAGTGCGCACGTCTTCTGAAGAGTTTGATACGGTGTGTTAAGTGAGACATGTGTGCACGTATTTTTCCATTATTACATAATTTTTTTCGTTGGAACTATCACCACATGCTGAACGGTCAATATAAAAGCATTTCAAAGCCATTTCTCCGACATTATCTTCTTTTCTGCTGAAATTTCGTCTCGACTTCCCTTCAAGGTCCTTGCTTCCTGTGTGGAGAGCAATTCAACAATCTTTGATAGGTAACAAAATTTTTTTATTACAAGTATTTTAACAAAATAAATTTGATTAATATAGAAAGAATTTTTAATAACACTTGAATAATTACAGATGTTATGTGCTTTGTATCTTTTAAAAGTAGCATAGCTTTTTCAGAAAGGATTTTATCATAAATTTATGTGTTTCCATAGAATTAATTTATAGTTCATGTCTCTCTTCTTGATTTTCATCTTTTGACCAGTGAAACGCGAAACAATGTCCCTGTTAGTGATATTTTGCTAAGTATCACGTTTCACCGGCGAGATATTGAAATAATTTGTCTTTAAGGTAGTGTCCGGTGAAACGCAATTTCTTCACAGGCATTTGCCTTAGACACTTTAATTTTCATGTTTCACTGGTCAACTAAAAAAATTTCTCCTTTTTTGATTTTTTTGTCTTGGAAAATGCAATTTTGGGGCCTCTTTCCATGGTTCCATCTTGTTTTATTGGATATTGGTTCTATTCTACTTTTTTTCAGGGATAAATATTTTCTTGGTCAAGATGACAAAGAGGAAGCTATCTCTGGAAGGAATGGATGAGGAGGAGATAATTGAGACATTTGATGATAGGCTCTTTGATTCCTTACACACCACTGGAAATTCTTCTAAGTTTGGCTATATCAGGGAAATTTTCAATGTTTCTTTTGATTTGAAGGAGTTATTGGAGGATCTTGAAGATAAACTTAAGGAGTACAGATGTTTTTATGATTAGACATGTGCAAGGTTTGGAAGTCAATGGATTTGTTCATTATAGTGATGTCATGGGAGCCACCAATACATCCAGGTCAACTTTGCTAGGCAGGTTCAACCTCATTGATGAGGAATTCAGAAAGAAAGAAACATGTTGCCCTTTCCACAGGTACCAACACCAATGCCTTCCAATCCACAAGGACGTTGGATTTATTGTGTATCTTCAGCACATGGAAAATTCTTCTCCAGATATAGACCAATAGAGAAAGCTAGAGGATATTGCAAGTATGGATAAGGAGGTCGAAGAGAAGGAGGAGATGTTCCAAGAAGATGTTGAGAATCAACTTGTCCAAGGTTTTGATGTAGGTTTATTCAAGAGTGACAATATCACAATGGTGGAAGAAAAGGAGATCGAGCCAAGTGCACAGGTTGATGAAGAAGGTCCTCTTGCATGTATTCCAACATTTCCCACTTATCTTATCAACACGAAGAGATATGTGTTGCTAAATGATATTCAACATCTTTTTTATCTTAGAGAAGATTATTGCTTAACAATCCTTGCAGGTTGGGGCAAAAATGACATGAATTTTATAGGTTATGAACAAGAACCACTAGCAAGTCTTGATGTTGAGGGAGAGAATTTCCAAGATAGCTCTATAGCCTTACATACATGTATTAATCAGATCATAGAATACGAAAAGGGGGGGCTACCTACAGAAGAAGAGTTCTTGTAGGTCCAGAAGAAACTTCATATTGATGATGTAGGGTATGAAGAGAGATTGAAGTCTCCATCAGATGAGAAGCCCAAGAGTTCAATAAATCTTTATGATGATAGTCTTCTTGAAGAAGACGAATACCATAAGGTATAAAATATAATTCGAAGTTACCCATTGAGTTTATGTTAGACTTTATTATGCATTATAGATAAATATCTTATATCTTGTACTGTTGTGGTTTGTTCTGTAGATTGAGATTGAAGATCTGGACAACTTTCTTGGAAGGGCCAAGGGCTCTTGGCCAATGAAGCTTGGAAAAAATCAAAGCCTTGGCCATTATATTGGAAACTTAAACAATCAAACAATTGTAATATATCATAGTAGATTGTCAAGCTCTCCAAGTCTACCAATGATGGCTTTGAGAGCTATCTCAAAGGTAATTGGATCTCAAGTTTTCAGCAGAGGTTTGGACAAGATCATTTTGGTGGAGAATGAAGAAGCCATAAGAGTTTTTGGCTTCATGCCTGGATACAGTGGATCTAGAGCTGGATATTTTGGAGTTCTTGGCTCCTATTTGCTCTCTTATGTAGGAGATAGTAAGAATTTGAAGCTTCTTCCAGGCTATCGAAAACAAGAGTTTTTGAAATACAGAGGTCTTATTGAGTGGGATGAAACAAAAGATTCCTCTAGAGGCCCTGTCGAGCTACCTGAAACCAAGGACTCCTCTGAAGGCCTTGTTGAGGTGCTTGAAACTAAGGACTCTTCTGCAACACAATCAGACTAGAAGATGCCAAAGATTAAGGGTTTCTTGAAACCCATCTTTTCCCAACTCTTTGTTTAGTTTGTAACCATTCTGTAAATCTTTGCTTTGCGCAAGAATTTAAATATCTATCTTTTCTTCTTTGGGTAACAATTTGTATAGTCCTTGCTAAAGATGATGTATTGCTTGATGTGGTTGTATCTTTAAGCTTGAATTTATGCCAAATTTGTCGATAGAACCATTGAAAGACCTCTAATAAACTGTTGGCTTTGTGTCTTCCACCTCCATGTCTTGTGTGTCTGAAATATTTTGTTCTTGCTTGATAATGTGATTTTTCCATACCTTAGGTTGACCAGATAGATAGAGATCCATATTGTTTAATAAAGTATGGAGCATGGTTGTATAGAATATGCTGCATAGTCAACAAATAAAGAAAGTTATTAAAAAACATTATATGAGGTTAACAATGAAGAAACAAATATATACAAACTTCTTACCATATAGTGAGTAAAGTGTTGATCACCCCAAGCTTCTGCCATCGCCTTTTTGAAAAGGTTCAATTGGTTTTTAAAGTCTTTGAGATCATCATCATTCCATTCAGTCTTATCACAATAAAAAAACACTTTGTCTAGTGTTTCCCAAACTTTAGCTTTTCTATTTCGAGCTTGTCCATTATCAGTGTGATCCTTAACTGCATTATGTGGGGATTTCCACTGATTAAATTTAATAGTTGCGCCACCATTTCTCGAGTTTATCTTGCCAAGTCTCCCATGAAAGCCTAGAAACCTTCTAGCCTTTACTCCACCAATAGATGGTTTTTTTGGGACACAATTACCATCCTTAGACTTTTGAAGATCTGGTTCAATAACAACATTGCCACCCTGCAAACCAATTGCAAAGAGAACTTTTTCAACCTTTGTTATAGCATCTGTTCTAGTTGATAATGGCTTCAACTTCCATGCAAATCCTATATAGAGATGAACAAGCTTTTCAATTATCCTGCAAAGTACATGAAGTGTACAAATATGGGCATTCGCTAAAGGAATGTCCAAGATTGGTTTAAACTGTGGATCCTTATTGTGCCTAGAGGGAGCTCTATTCCAATTGCTTGAGTTTAACTCTGCAGCTGGTGACATGCAGTATAAGCAAGGAGATCTCGAGTTAGCTCCCTTTGATACATTATACATACATTTGAGTGTCTTTAGGTCACCAGCTATGTGCCACTCAATCCTGTAGTTCCCAAATCCTTCAACAAATAGCTCTTCTCCTACTTGTTGCCTTTGAATAACATTAGGTATTGATGTTTGATGAAAAACCCAATATAGTATATCAAAATTCTCAGTATCTACCTTAAATGCTCCTAGCCACCAGATGTTATATTCAGATTGGACACTAAATGATGTTGAGTGATTGCAATGACCTTACGAAAGTGCTCTATTCATCAAGGTGATAGAGATTCTCTCCAATTTTTTATATTTTAGAATCTCACTTTCATCAAGTTTAATCACAAATCTAGCCACTCCCTGTGCCTCTGCCTGACAAGTCATAAAATTTTATCATTAAGCATTGTAGGGTGGGAAAGTCAAGGGAAATATTGTTAAATTCATTGAATGTAACCTCCTTTTTCTTGCCCTTGAAGCTATCCTCGATATGAAAAGGCTTACCTAGAATCTCCATCACTTTGTTATTAACTCTCTGTCTGATAGTCCTAACCACAAATGGCTTCGGAAGAATGCAATTGCGTACCTGTCCTTGCTTCATATTTGATTGTAAAAGTTGGAAAGTTGCATATAAGCATCTCGACTGATACCAATACTATCGAGTGTCTTCTGTACTAACTCAGAATCCAAAGAATGATCCTTTACAAATGACTCCAAGCATTGTTTCTTTGCCTTTTTAAATTTCTTCTTCTCCAAAATATCCTTTGAAACTACTGAAGGAAGAAGATGATAATAAAATCGAGCTGTTTTTAAAGAATCTCTTTCACTTGCATTTGGTTATAGAAGAGATCTAAGCAAAATTAACATCACAAATCAATGCAAGTAGTTTAAATAAAGCCATGTTTAAGATTTTTCAAGTGAAAAAAAATATACCTTGTTGCTTGGATTCTTTTACCACAGCCTCCTCCTCATCGTTTGAGATTCTCAATATTTTTAAGAGCTCTTTGTCAATTTTGAAGGCCTTATAAAGTTTGCTTTCGTTGATAAGCTTTGATACGCTTTTCCAATGAATGAATTTTTTGTTGACAATCCTCTAGCTTCTGCAACAACTCTATATTGTGTTTCATCAAAAGATGATTCTCTAGTCCAAGGATATCCTTTTCTGCAACAAGATTAAGTGTATAACCTAAAAATCCATTGTAGCCATCACCAATAAACCTCATTAATGACGAGCTATTATTGAAAGGAGGAGTGCTATTTCTGCTAGGATCTTTGGGATATAGCTTTCCATCTAACCAAAGATCAATATTCTTCTTTCCTTCAAACCTTAGTATATGTTTCATAGACTCTGTAACCGTGATAGATTTTGTTCTCTTTCTTATTGGTTCATACTCACTGTCCAACTCAATATGAAGATGATAGAGAGGTCTTTTATGAGAGCTACAGAGATCATTAGATGATTGATCCATAGCTGAGTTACAGAGATCATTGGGTGATTGATTCATAGCTAAGGATATGATTAGAAGCAAGAATGAAAACAAAGAAGAGACTACTAAGGAGGAGAAAAAAAGAAGAGAGACACGATGGAGAAATGATGGAGGGAGGCAATCGAGTATCCACCAAAATTCAAATTGAATATTACTTTTCACTTTAATGAGGAGAGGTAAGATCTTCATTATGACAACCTTGCCAACTTTATGGTGACCTAGATTTCTAGGTTTGATGTGACCACGAGAATATCACGACAATGACTTATTAACGAATTTTGATATTTTAACTTACCAAAATATAAACCTTTTAAAAATTCTATAAAATGATTTTATTTCGTAAATTGTTTTCTCTCTCTAGGATCTCTTACAGGGCATTTTCGAGACCTCAAAACTCCCCTAATGTGTCACTCGATGGTACATCGTATAAGATCTTCGGGTTGCGATCCATCTTGGTCGGTGGTAGATCGTTGTTGTAGATTGGCCAATTGAACTTGCAAAGCTTATCGAGCTCTTCATTCTTCATCGAGCTGCATCATAATCAAATCTAACTTTTGCTCCATCGTTGGTTTGGGTAAATCACCTTCAGCCACCATGAAATCGTCCATGTTATGTTCAATCATCCTGTAAAATACAAAAGACCTCACACTCTCAAAATCTTATTAGCGGGATGAGCATAGCTCAAAGGCGAGTATACAAGGCTTGTAAATTTTGTTTGGCCTTTATGGACTTTCTCCTTTGTATATGCGGTATTTGTTGTCACAACCGTCGTCCAAGAGAATAGTGTTGCGTAGAAACTGCATATGACCTTTTGCGTTTGCTGAAATTGGTTCAGCAAGTCTACAAGTATGAACAGGGTCTTCCAGAGAGTAATACAGTGATTCTCTGCTTCTGCGTGTGAACTGCCCCTTTGATAGTTGTTGAAGTAAGTCTTTAATGGCCTTGTGACTTGCAGGATTAAGAAGACTTGGAAGACTTAGGAGCTTAAGAGATTAATAATGCTTGCGTGATTTTCGTGTAACTAAGGATGTTGGCAACGGATTCGACGTCGTCCAGGACATACTCTTGCCACCGATTTAAAAATTCGTTGATTGAAGCTTTTAGATAAGCTTCTTATAAAGCTTACTAAGCTTTGAATTAAAGCTTTAAAGCTTTTTGGCTATGGAGACTTACTGTTTATCTCTTTGAAAATGACTTGAAGAAGGAGCTATCCACGTGGTCCTCTGCCTACACAAGCTGGTCCTTCGCGATCAAAGAGTGCAGAAGGGGTTCGTGACCGCCAGGAACATGCTGGTATCGACCGTTCATGACGAAACTGACTGTAGAGCACGATCGTTCTAGGAGCTCCGCCTTTGCGCAAGATGGTAAGAGATTGGAAGCTCTCAATCTTAGCTTCACTCTAATACCACTGGTGCACAGATCGGTTGTCGTATGCGTGCGTAGTGAGCATCAGAAGGTTCCCAAGAACAAAAGAACTCTACTTTTTGTACACAAATCAATGTAGAAAGCTTACACGACATGAACAAGAGACCAATTGGGTGCAATCTCCCCCCATGCCTTGTGTGAGCACTTCACAAAGCATGTATTTCATATATTATTCATCTTCAAGCTCAAATAATAGCCCAAATTATAAAATAGCACACTTTAGCTTTTGAGTTTGCTTTTGTGCCAATAAAGAATTAAAGCTAATGGACGCCCAAGAAGTCAAGCGTACCCAAATACAATGCCCATACAAATATTTAAATCATGCGGCCATGCGCATATAAAAATAATAAATAAATATCAAGTGCTTTGATAAATAAGCGCAAAAAAATATAGGTGCCATGCCTAAGATACGCGCCCATCAAAAATATTGACGATAATTTGAATATCCTCCAATGCTTCCCAATGTCACCGCTGCTCGCTCTACACATCAACTGAAGCATTCACAATTGTTAGAAAAATAATACAATTAAACCGACAAAAGTGAATATCTAGCAGTCTTCAGCTACATAAATAAATTGGTTAGAAATCAATCCTAACCTTAATTTATCATGAGTGCGCACTCTAAACTCATAAATGTTTATTAATTTAAATATGTATTTTGCAAAATCACCCGCTATGGAATCACCCATGTACACATAAAATTAACAAAACGCCCGAAAAGGATAGTTGTCCCCATCGACTTCTCGCACAAAGACTCCACTTTGTGTATGAGCCCTGGTCATAAAATCTTACGGAATCCACCGCAAAACCTCAGGGAATCCATTATGGCATGGAATCAACCATGGAATATGCCTCCTGGCATCATACATATACTATATATCCATCGACATATACACTCTGCATCCATAGGCACACAATGCATCCACTCCCTCATCCATATATATACTAATGCAATACTAAATTGTTGTGAGGAAGACAACAAAAGAGAAGAGAAGAGAAGAAGAGAGAAGAAGATGAAGAGCTTCTCCACCATGGTCCCTCACCCTCACACACTCGCTCCCTCACACTTTCACACTCCCTTTCCCAAGCACAAGCTCAAGCAAGCAAGAAGAAGAAGAAGAAGAAGAAGAGAGCTACTTTTGGCCACACACAAGAATGAGCTTCTCATTCACTTTTCAACTTTATATACAAAACCCTAAATCCGTTTTGGGCGGTCATCCCTTTATCTGCTTTTTTACATGGCCGGCCGTGGCCTAGGCTCTTTTTCCCATTATCCTCCTATCTTCCTAGCTTCCTTCCTACCACCCATCTACCTTTACAATTTGCACGGATGAGAGCCCATCATTCTTAAAATAAACCATGATGAGCCTTGTGCTCTTTTACAAAAGTATTGACTTGCGCTTTTTCTTTTGCGCCTTTCTCCTTGATTTAGGATTTTTTTGCACCTCTTGTGTTTCCATATTTTTCTTCCTCTTCCGTTTCACTTTTACATTGGCCTTGCCTTCCATTTTAGATTTTCCACCTTGTTTGTCTGTGGTTTAACATTACCCCCTCTTAGACGAGTGCCAAACCCATGGCACTCACCGTCGTAGGTAGTAGGCTTTGCCATGCACCGAAGACGTGGGTGAAAGGGACTACTGTGGTTTGCGTTAGACGCGTTTTGGTGGTGGTGCGGATGAAGGTGGCTGGTGGCACTTTGTTGGCCTAATTGGTTTGTCATAGGGTTCTTGAATTTGGTGATAGGGACTGGTTTTTGTTGGGATTTGCACTCATGGGTTGAGACACGTGTTATGTTTTGGAGATACTTCAACGGGCAACGATTCTTTGGTGGGCTTACAAGATGATAAAGGATAAGAATTCAGAGTTGAGTGTTGATAAAGAGCTGACAACACTTTCGTTGGAATTTGCAATACCTGCAATTAAAAACCTCTTATATGTGGTCTCTCCCTAGAGTAGTGCTAGTCTTCTTATCATGCACAAGATGTAGTTTGATTAGTTTGGAAGACAGGTCGAACTCTAAGTAAGCTGAGAGTATTGTCTTGCACTTGAGGACCCAAACTATGCATATGTTGTGGTGCTAATATTATTTGAGTGTACATGCATACTTAGATATTACATAGTTAGAAGACTATTGGTTTGGCTTCTCATAGCAATGGGTGGATGAAGCAAGGGTTCGATGGGGTGGGAAAAAATGTCAATGTTGAGGAGAAGTATACTGGAAGGCTTCTTGAGTCATTAATGCCTTAGCTTTGATAGCTAGTGGCTACTTGTAGTGGTTGAAGAGTACAATGTACTTTCCATGGTCTTCCATGCCTTACTAACCACTGTTGATTGCAATGGCACAGAGATGGAGTGCGAAAAAGAATTGTGCAAATGGTTCAGGGTGGCAGGTCTAACCATAGGTGAGATGAGCTCCCTAGGTATGTCCTGCCCTTGATGTGCCCTAAATAATTGTGGGGGATGTGTAAGAGGGCTAGGGGATTAGGGACGGAGCCAGCTAGCCAAGGTCACTAGACATACCTAATTTGAGGACCCCTAGGTGTTATATTGTGATCGTGAGTGCTTTTTTCTTTTTCTTTTTTGTTTTCTCTTTTGTTTCCTCTCTTTTTTGGGATAAAATGAATACAACCAATGCAATACATTGAGGCTATCAGCCTTTCATTTGGACTAAGAAATGTGGACATCCAATAGCTTTTAAAAATGAATATTACAAGGATGGTTGTGTTACTAGCCTTGATGCTAGAGAAATCGTTGTTGAGATGGAGAGATACACTTTGAGATTTAGCAAACCGCTTTGTAACATGTGAGATATCGGTATAATTTAGGTGGCACCTACAATGAGCCAAATGTAGACTTTGGCCAAGAAAGAGAGAGTAGCCAATGACTATGCTTTGGGCTATGCTCACATGCAATGTGTGCTTTCTGCAAGGGTGATTTTCTCTTCCAGTAGTGGGGCTTCCGTCATGGCTCTTTGTTCTTGGAATTTCTGTTGCTTTTTTTGTAATGCCTCTTTGTGGGCTTGGTGGCCTTGTGGTAACTTGAACATTGAACACTTTCGTACAAAGACATGTGTCGTCCTATATCTACTTGACCAATCATGAGAGTACATGTATTAAGTCATATGCTTCAACTATAATGAACAGGTGCAGTTCAAAGAGACATCACTTATCTGAATCCCATGGTATTGACTTCGATGCATGTCACCTGCACTTGATTATCATTACTTGTGTGGGTGCTAGCTTTGTATCCATGTCACTTCATAAGGATAAAAACCAATTGTAGAACTCAAGATTGTATTAGAGTGTGGCACACACATCTAGGAATCATGGCAACCTACTTAATAACAACAAATATTTTACAACATCGAGTAGCACGGTACCTTCTCTGAGTCTACGCGCAACATGTAGCTCCTCCTTAGAGAGGATTTTATCAATTAGAGAGTTCTCTTGCCTAGCTCTCCAACTAAGTCCATACCCCGAATGGAGCCCCAAGAGGAAAACCAAGGAAAAGGGAATTCTCTTGCAAGAAAATCGATCTTGTAACATCAACAAGCTTGTTTATTATGTTTCATATGATCACAATGAAGAAAAGAACACCAAGCACAACAAATCTTCATGCAGCATCATGTAGACCTCCCCTGATTTGATAGAATCAATAATATTCTTCAATATCTTCACAAAATCCATCAATATAACAAAGAAAGAAAAGGAATACACCATCTTTGAATGGAAATACATCACATATTATTCATCTTCAATGTCTTCATAGTCTTCTCTCTCAATCTCTCATATACAATCACTCTGTTTTAGTAGAATTGACTATCTCTGACTCTCTCTCTCTCTCTCCATCAATAATACATCATATCCTCACTACAATCTCTCAAAATCACTCACAATAATCCTTCTTAGGTCGTGGATACCCCTCCCAAGAGGTATGTTTGATATGAAGAGTCACCAGAGCCACTACAATGTCTTTTCATAGCTCACTACTGTCACTTCACTTCAATCTTCACTTGAGTCTTTAGCAGCTACTTCTTTTACTTATTTTAGCTCTTTTGCACTTGTATTTACCTCTTTCCAAGGCTAGAAAACTTTCCCAAGCTACACTCTCATCCAACAAAACACATACAGAAGCATACAGAATAGTCACAGTACAGTACCAGAACAGCTATAGTACAGTTACAGAACAGAGACAGAAGCTCTACAGAAGACCTACAGAAGGTTATAGAAGGTCATCAAAACCTCATAACTCATAGTCAAACCATTCCAAAATCTCAAAAACCATTCAATAAGCTTTCACAAGATCTCAATCTACATCAATCATCAATCCATCCCTCCTACAGAGAGAAAACAAGACAAAACAGAACAAAACAGAAGCTATACAGAAGGTATACAGAACCAATCAGAACCTATCAGAACATCACAGAACCTCATATCTCTACTAATAAATCATCATGAACTTCCAAAACACAATCAATATCATCCAAAACACTCTCAAACCACTTCCAAACCAACCAATCATCTCATAAAATCAACCATTCAGCTCTCAAAAACAACAAAAATCAGCCAAAAAATAGGTCATTTCAATACTCAATATATCCCCACACTTAATAAGGAAGCGTCCTCGCGACCCAGGAAAAAGGGAATACAAGTTCATTCAAAAATCTCAACTTTGATCTTCAATATCTCTTTAAAAATAGTCCATTCAACCACGAGCCCAACTTATAACCTATATCTGATATAAAAATACAACGCAAGAAAAACCCTTTATACATTAACACTTCTTATCAAACTGGAAATCACAACAAACTGGTAAAGGATATAAGAGTTTTTTGCTTTTTCTTCATCATCATCTCCAACTCTCCAACCACAACCCCATCACCACAATTCTTCAAAATGTAGCTCGCACGAAAGCCAATCCAATAGGAAACCACCATGATCTTATGACATCAATTAACCCACAACACAAACACTACACACAATACAACCATCTGAATGACTCCTCCGAAAAGAGATTTTCATTAAAAAGCATCCACCATACATTGGAAAAGGTATCAATGAAGATGATCCCTCTTGAAAGATTGATGATTTCGGAAACAATCCATAGACAAGGATTCATCTACAAATGTTTTGGGAGGATTCTAAAAAAACTGAAGACAACACATCCTTTCCAACAGGACAAGGTATCTGCTAGGCAAACAAAGGGCATGAAAATACAATATATCCAGCTGCTGGGAATCAATGCTCACATTGACATTCATGCACAACTTTGGAATAGGCTTGGAATCATTATGAGAATGCCTATGCATATACGCCAGATACCAAGCAAAGTGAGCAGTTAATCTCACTGAAGGATCTGCAGACTGTGAATACTGCTGAGCAAAATGAATATAGTTCTGGTATGCTTGACTGGCAGCTGTCCATTCCCCTGGAATTACTGGCCAGTTTATCTAAGGTCCTGTAAGGGAATCATTCGAGCTCCATCCCCTTCTTCTGGAAATCTGATGATCAAACCCGTCATAGTCACTAACCAACTGAGGTGGTTGAGATATAGAAGTGGCAAGAGATGGAAGTGGAATAAGGAAAAGTGGATGAAGAGAGGGGTAGCCAAAATCATAAAAAGAAGAATAGTTTAAAGAAGGAGTGGCTGAAAATTGTAGGGAATCACTAAGGAAGGGTGTTAACTGATAAATAGGAAAGGTGGAAGGTACATGAATGGATGGTGAAGGACATGGTGGAGAAGGGAAAAAAAATCTATCCTCAATAAAAGAACAATATGTAAAAATGGAAATTTGAGGAAAAGATGAAGGTTGAAAAAAAAGGGGTAAAATAGTTGTGGAATTAGTTTGACAGAGGGAAAGATATATATCATATCGGTGAGCCATTTGTTGGTAATACAGGAGGGTAAGAACAGAAGGTCCTAAGAGAGATCTTCTATGATAGGTATCAAAAAAGGTAGAATCAAATGGATTATGTTTTGAAAGATAAGCTAAGAGATCCACCCTCAATTGATTAGTGCTCTGGGCATAGGTAGGGGTTGTGTTCTGTCTTTGATTCAGGACCACAGAATCAATCATGGTATGCCAGGAATTATCAGGGTAAGTAGCCACTTTGGAGGAGTAACTCTGAAACATGTCAGCTATTTGCAACTCCAAATGGTTGACATACAAAACAGCTTGTAGAACCACGTCCCCCACATACCAAGCCATATCCACTTCATCTGGAATCAACAAGTCTCCTCTTAGATACATGTAGGACATCAACATGGTGTCGGTCGTGACAGAATCTTCAAACACCATTCTTACCACCTCTCTCAGCAACTCAGTAGAACAAGCTCCACTCCATCCATCTTCTGGAAGAGGTAAATCCATCGTGGAGAGCTTCATGTAGAAGGCCAACTTCTGTAAGTGGTAGTGGACAAAGAAAGAATGGTCTGGAGGAACATATTCTTGAAACTGTTCAAATGAAGACCATAACAAGTCCATTCTCGATTGCAATCTTTCCACTTTATCTTGGAAGAGAGGACACAAGGTAGCCTGTCTTTGAAGAGCTGCCAAGTCTTGCTGTGAGAGAGAAGGGATCAAGGGAATATTAGGGCTTGGAGGAACAGACCGTGACTTTGCCAGTTGATCTTGCAACTGCTTGATTTGGGAGGCTTGTGATTCCACTGTGTCATTAGCAGTCTGTAAGGCTGAAAGTTTGACATCTAAAAGAGTTTGGAACTCCTGCGCTTCTTTGGACATCCTCTCCTTCTCCTCTGAAAGGCTAGTAACCTCGGATTGAGCCTCTGTTAAACTGAATCTTCAAAGAAGATATCTCATCTCTTTGGGTTGCAACCAGTTGGGTTTGTTGCTCCATCTGCTTAGATAAATCTGCTAGGGTATCCTTAGCAGAGGCTAACTCGGATATTGCCTTATGCAACTGGTCCTTAGACTACATCAACTCTTCATAAAAGGAAGCATACAGCTATTGAACACAGGCTCTCATTGACAATTCAATGGAACTCTGAATGTCTTTCCAGAGGAAAGGAATTGCATCTCCCGAGACTAGACTGTTCAGTGAGGGGACTGATATATCCAATGAACCTTCTCGATGTGCTCTGAACAGGTTATTACATATGAGATAACCAGGGAGATCATTGCCAGAGGTAGCAGGAATGGGCACTGAAGGAAGAACTGAAGGAGCTTTATCCGCTACCCGCTTCAAGCGTTTGCGATGTATGACCAGGGGAGGTAGAGAATCATCATCCTCTATTGCAATGAGTTCTGACTCATCTGAAGGTGGAGGAGGAGGTACTGGATCTGATGGAGGAGGTGGAGGCACACTCTTTTGTAAACCTGAATAGGTCAAGAAGGCAAACAAGTACGAGCCATAGGTGACATTGGTAACATTGCCCCTGGTGACTTTGACGAAATGTTGATCAAATCACATTGACTCTCTAGATCAATAGAGAAGTCGGATGATGATGCATTCCATACTTTTTCACACTGTGTCCTCATAACATCACGACATCCACCCCCTCTGAATCTGCACATCCTACGGTATGTGCCAAAATCCTAGTTGTCACCAGATTTTGAGTCCTCCTCATCTTTTGCAACCATATCCTTTACTTTTTCATCTTTCATATCTTCCTGGCTAGCCCCTGTATCATGGCCACTATTTTCTTCCAATTCTGGCAACTCATAGGCAGTAGATTCCCGCCTTTTGAATAATTTGATTCTTTTTCTCTACCTTCTTAACATCCAGCATTTCCCTTGTCTGCTTTTGTAACAGCTTCAAAATCTCTTCATTAGAGAAAAGCTGGCAAGTTGTAACAAAGGGTTCACCTTTGGAGGGAAGAGAAAGAGCCTTCCCAAGGCCTCAAGGTGTCAAAGTCATAGAAATACCATGGACCAGTCCCGACTTCTTGCTGTAGGAGGCCAAAAACTCATCACACATCGATGGATCCTCTAGAAGCAATGGAAAGGAGGCAGCCACAAAAGCAGCGAGTCCCGCCTTCGTGAGAGGCTCAAAAGTGAGTAGGGAAGAGTAATCCCTACTGACTAGTAGGACATACTAGATAGGGGGAGGAGCATGAGAAGGCGCCATCCAGATAGTTACACACACACCACAAACACACACAATCAAGGAGAATGCCTGGAAAGCAACAGACCAAAAAACCAAGGATAAGATAGCAACCAAAAATGATAAAACGTGACTCGACCAACTATCCCCAAGCAAACCACAGCCTAGAAAAAATTCGACATGACCTCATGACCTCTAGACATATGCGATCGAAAGCTTCATGCTATGCAACATGCAAACACCCAAATCCCTGTATCACGCAATAAAGAAAAAAAACTACACACCGTACCCTTAACCGTAACAAAGACACTGAACCAAAACATAACAAAAACCCACACATATCAAGACCACAACTTTGATAAATAGGTGTTTGACTATGGAGACAACTCCAAAAACTTCGCATACCCATCCCACGAAACCGGGTTCATTAAAAATGGAAATAAGTGTAGTGAGGGGGAATTAATTTAATGAAATGTTCATTTTAACAAATTATTAAGAAATGGGTAAATTTTTATTAAGTGATAAACCTTAATAAGAAAATGGCGGTTCCTTCTTAAAAATTTAATTACCAATTATTAGGGTGAAGCGGTGCTTTAATTCGAATCCCAGACTTCGATACCCAGACTGGGTCTCTAAATGCAAGTTCATTTATTAAAAATTAAAGTGATATGGAGCACTTTTTGGCTAGCGCATGCTCTTGTAACGGTTGGTTCATTTTAATTCAAAATATTAAAGTGCCTCTTTAGCGCACTTAGCTCATGCTAAGTGAACGACAAGGTTATTTTTATTTTTTAAAAAAAATTGTGTGTGTAGCGCGAATGCACGTGCCATGGTGGTGTTTACGGTTCAATTTTTTTTAAAAATTAACCGTGGATTTTGGGGGAGCCGAAAAAAATAATAAAAAATAAAAGGAAAAATACCTAGTAGTGGGTGTATGTGAATGCAAAGAATGCGCTCTCCTCAATCCAAAAAATATCTGGATTTTTTTCTGGAGGGTTAGTGGGTATGTGGATGAAAAATGATTTTTTATTTTATTGTTGTTTTTGCATGTTTTTTTATTTTTTGTTTTAATGAATTTAGGTGTTGCACGAAGTAGTTTTTCAGCTTAGAAAATATGTCCAAAAAAAAGTAAAAATGGTAATGGAAATTTTAGGAATTTTTTGAAAATTAATTTGGATTTTTAAAGCATTTTTAATGAATTTTATTCATGTTTGTGAGTATTTTTAAAAGAATTTTGAATGTTGAAAATGGTTTGAATTTTTTGCGAAAAATTGACAGGTTAGAAAAAATAGGCAATTGGTTGCAGAAATAGTAGGAATGTTTCTAGATTTTTCTGAAATTTTTTTGTAGAATTTTAAAGGTTGTTTAATGTGGTTTTTTGTTTAATTTTCAATGGTTTTTTTTTTGTTTTTTTGGTTTTGTTAAAGGTTTCAGGTGTTGGAATTAAAAATCTAGGAAAATACCCAGAAATAGGCTGCGTGGCAGCTGCGTGTCAACCAACGAACAGCTCGCGCACCCGATCCCACACACGAGCAATCACACGCGTACGAACAATCGCAATCACCCACACACACGTACACACCTGCGCGTGTGTCTGCGTCTCGAGGGGTTCTACGGGTGGGACGGGGGTTTATGAAAGGGGTGTGGTGAGCTGCTGCGGGGGAACATGGGGCTTACAGGGAGGTAGGGGGGTTTTGTGTGTGAGCTGCGGGTGTGGGTTAGGATCGGGTTTGAGTGTGTGACTGGGGGCTTGCAGGGGGGTAGGGTGTGTGGGTGTTGGTGGTGGGAAAGGGGGCTTAGATGGGGGTAGGTGGGTTTAGTGTGAAGGGGTGCTTAGGTGGGGGTGGGTGTGTGTTTGTGGGAAATGGGGGGCTTGGTTGGGGGTGGGGGGAGGGGTTGTGTGTGTGGGGGGAATGGGTACTTAGATAGGGGTGTGTAATGGTGGGGGTTGGGGTGGGGTGGGTGGGGAATGGGGGGAAGGGGAGCTAAGATGGGATAAGGGGTGTGTGTGTGTGTAATGATGGGGGGAACAAGGACTGAGGTGGGGTAATGGGTAAGGGTGGGATGGTGTGAAGGCAGGGCACGTGGTAGGCAATGGAGACGTGGAGGAGACCACGGCACAGGGCGGCGTCCGATACGGCTGGGAGCAGGGCATGGTCGGGCACAGTGGGCGGCGTGGGCAGCGACAGAGGTACACGGTCGACGCAGCGCAGGAGGGCGCAACCGGGCGGCAGGCAGGGCAGGGGCGCCCACAGCGGCGCAGGCGCTGCAGAGGCGGCGCGACGGCGTCTTCGGCAGCAGGGACGTCGTCTGAGGGCACACGGCTGGAGGCGGCACCAGACGCGAGGTGGCACCAGAGGCGTCAGCGGCGGCGTCGTTAAAGGCACAGCGGCCAGGGCGGCACGCAGAGCCATGGGCGTCACGCCAGCGAGGTGCCACGTCAGGCGAGGGGGACGGCGGCCAGGGCGTTCGGCAGCACGGTAGGCGAGGGGCACGGCGGCCAGGGCGTTTGGCAGCACGGTAGGCGAGGGGCACGTCACGGCGAGGAGGGGGCAGGGACGCAGGCGGCACGGCGACGAGCAGGCGTCGTGGGGGAGGGGAGAAGAGGGAGGTGGAGGAGGGGAAGAAGGAGGAAATGGAGGAGGAGGGGAGAGAAGGAGATGGAGGGGAGAAAGGAACAGAGGAGGAGGAGGTACGGGAAGAGGAGGGAATGGAGGAGGAGGGGCAGGGGGGTACATGCAGGGAGAGGGAAAGGTAGTTAGGGTGGGGAGGGGTCAGGAGAGGGGAGGGATAGGGAAAGGTGGGGGTGGGGAAATGGGCGGGAGGGGCCCAAGGGGAAAGGGTAGGGGTCATGGGGTGGGTAGGGGAGCCCATAGGGGGGGTGTCCAAGGAATGGGGCAAGGGGGGGTCCATAGGAGGGGTGCTCAAGAGGTAGGGCAGGGGGAGGAGGTCATGGGATGGGTAGGGGCCCAAGAAGGAGGCGTACCCCCGTGCCGCGTGCGTGCGCGGGGCGGGGTAAAAAAATTTGCCGTGACGGGATTGAGAGGGCGCCGAAACGTCGGGATAGAGCATGCGGATGCGACTAGGGCGCGTGAAGATGCGTAAAATCGAAAACGGGCGTGTTCACGCGCGGGACGAGGCACGCGAAAACACATTAAAAAAAAGAAAAATTAATAACTCCCAATCCGATCGTCAAAACGAAATGGCGTAAAAACAAAAATGGGCAGGACGACAGGGGGAAGACAGGGAAAATGTGCAACGAGAGTTTCGGGGGAAAGACAGGGCATTCACGTGCAAAAAACACAAAAAACAGATTAAAAAAAGCAATTAAAATTTAATAATGGAAGATCCGTGCATCGGAACGAGATGTAGGAAAAGGGAAAAATGTGCAGAAAGACGTTCCCGACAATCTTATCACGTCAAAACATAGTTCCGACCAAGATAAGACGCGTTCACGTGGGAAAAACCCAAAAAATAAACCCGAAAATGGAATCGGAAATTAATATTGGACGAACCGTTCGCCGGAATGTCATGCAATAAAAAGGAAAAATGTCCGAAGGAAGGGGGAGTACAGGGTTGTCACGTCAAAACGCAGTTTCGGCAGAAGTAGGAGGGATTCACATGCAAAAAACACCAAAAAGGCGTTCGAAAACATAGTTAAAAATTAATAATTAAAAATCCAAAAGGTGAAAGAGGATGGTGAAAAAAGAAAAAGGTGGGGGAAGACGCAATGGACACAGCTGTCAAATCAAATTAGAATTCTGATGCAAATAGGGCACGTTCACATGGAAAAATGTCAAAAAGACGCACGAAAAATTCTTTGAAAACCGCAAAATTAATATTGGACAAACCGTGCATCAAAATGACACAGAGTAAAAAGGAAAAATGTCAGGGGAAAAGTGATTGGCAGGGCTACGACATCAGATCACGGTTCCGAAGCAAGCAAAGTGCGTTCATATGGAAAACCGACTAATGTACGCAAAATGCTTCAAAAATTAATAACTCGAGAACCAAGCACCGGAACAAGGGTAGGTAAAAAGGAAAAATGGTCAGTTCAAAGGGAGGAACAGGGTTATAAGATCAGATGTCGACTTCGGTGAACATAGGATGCGTTCACAGGGCAGGATTGCAAAAGCAGGGAATGAAGGAAAACTGCAAGGGAACAGCCCCAAGGGTGGGGGAAAAATGAACGAGTGGGTGGGAAGGGACCCCATCAGGGTAAAAGCAAGTCATGGCATAGAGGCATTAGCAGGTTGAGGTATATACAGAAGGGTAGGCAATGTAGACGCGCAGGGACGCGTCCCCACACTTAAAACCTTAACGGATAAGGTTAACCGAGCAACAGGGACCTAGGACTACGCCACAGAGCATCCACTAACGTCCCCACACTTAAAACATGATCGTCACTGAGAAACAGAAGTTGTAGGGTTAGAAAAACTTGGCCCATGTTGTCAAGAATCAAGGTTGATTGTTGATGGCACGTCATGTGTCGTTGTTGGCTGTAGGAGGTACCAAGGCATCTTCACAGCACACATCCGTCATGGCAGGGACCACGCGGCAGCACCCAGGGAGGTAGCTGATTAAAGGAATCGCAGGAAAGTCGTCGATGGCGAGGGATATTACACTCAACTCACAGTCACTCAAATGGAATGAAAGAACTGGCACTCGCCCCTATGACTAATATCACTAGAGGAAGAATGATTGAAACCCATATCGCGTACACAGTTTAGAAATCGACAAGGGGGATGGTGCAGAAGGAGTATGCCAGGGTACACAGTTGATGGTGCATTAGTGCGTCCAACCCGTCTGGCATAAGTGTAAGGAGGAAGGCAAGGGAGCCTTACAGTGCAGTGTACAGAACAGGATGACGTGTCCTGTGATGACGGCAGAGACCCATCCCGTGGGTGCATAGGGAAAGGTGAAGATACCTGACTCCAAGTGTCGTAACGTCCCTCAATCTCACCTCTCGGTAATTGATTGAAGAAACTCTAGTCACACTCAGCCCACCCTCTGTCTCACGCTCTGCTGATAGATACAGGAGGGCAACTGTTGAGATATCGAGCTCCACTCATGATACGCCAGGGTGACCGTTGTGTATTTATGTCACCGACTTGTCAGTTGCAGACACGGTTGGTACACCGCCCATGAATAATAGCTACATGACAGCTATCCTTATCTACTCTAATTCGTGGCTCAGTTAGTATGCCACCTTAGTTAGTTGAGTTTGGTTTGAGACCCATATATAGGGTTCTTCTATTTCTTTGTACTTGAGTTCTTTTGGCTTATACAACTAAGAAGAGGAAAACTGTTTTCAGCCTCCACCCTTGTGTGTATTCCCCCATTGTGCAAGCAAGAAAGCTACAAGTGAGACTCCTTCCTTCTCTCCCACAATCTTGACATGGTATCAGAGCCTTGTTCGTGGTAAGAAGCTCAAGAAAGCAAGCCAAGCTCGCGGTGTTCTGGTAAGAGGAGAAATGTTGCTTTCATTTTCTGTTTTGGGAGCAGATCTCTGTAGGTAGCACAGCCGGAAAGTGCAGGAGTGCATTGTGTCAGGTTGAGACACCCTTCGCGGTGAAGCAAGAGGGCAGTATATGCTGCGGGAATGGGCTTTAGCCCTCGACGACCTTGTTCTTTTGATTTGAGGCCATTTCGGGGCCTGTTTTGGAGGCGGAAGTTTTCTGCATGCACTCAGGAAAAGGCCCAGTTTTATGGTGTGCAGCCACTATTCTACAGGTCGGTGAAAAGTTACTGTAGAAATTGCATCGTATGCTTGTGCATAGAGACATTGGGAGTTACAGAATCATCCCTGTTGCCTGTTGATGCAAAATCGTCACTAGAAAGTGACTGTGTGGTCAAATACCACTCTCGTCAGTTTTGCAGATTTACCTTTGTGAGGCTGAAGCTGTGTTCTTTGCAGTGACAGAATTTTTTGCAGTGTTCTGTAATGGCGTCTGATTCTCTCTCACAGATTGTCACTGAAAAGCTTGACAAGAACAACTTCCAAGCATGGAAGTTTAGAATGACGAATTTCCTTATGGGAAAAGGATATTGGGAATTTGTTGCAGGAAATGAAGAAGAACCAGTTCTTCCTGATGTTCCCAATCAACAGCAAATGCAGGCATTTAAAGCATGGCATGAGAGAGCCAGGAAAGTTATGTACTGGCTGTCTATCAGCATTTCAGACTCTATGATTGTGCATATTCAAGATGCAAGTACGCCAAAGGAGGCATGGGATACTTTGTCAAAAATGTATAGCACAAATACGCAAGCCAGGAAAATGCAGCTCAAGCAAGAGTTGCACAATGTGCAAAGAGAAAGTATGAGCATCAATGACTACCACATAAAGGTGAAGAAGATTGCAGATGCACTTGCTTCCATTGGGTTGCTAGTGGAAGATGATGATTTAGTCTCAGTGACCTTGAATGGTCTAGGAAAGGACTATGCTCAGTTCCGAACATCCATTTTCGTCCGTGAAAGATTTTCTGATTTTGAGGAGTTGATTTCTCTTCTAATTTATGAGGAGCAAAGAAATGGTGGTGCATCTTCTTCAGGAGGAACTTCAAAAGAAGATGTCTTCTACTCAAATGCTGGAAGAGGTAGAGGCAGAGTTAGAGGAGGCCGATCTGGAGGCCGTGGTAGAAATCAGAATATGCAGCAAACTCAAGAAAACCAGTCCTATGGAGGAGGACGTGGTAACTCTAGAGGCAGGGGGAGCCAAAGAGGTCGTGGTGGATGGCAAAGAGGCCAAAATGCAAACAGCAATGTTGAATGCTACTACTGTGGTAAAATGGGTCATATGGCTAAAGACTGCTATAAAAAGCAGAATGACATCATGAATGGAAAACTGCAACAAGGGAATTATGCATCTTCTAGTAGACAGGGTGATGACAGAAATGAGCATTTGTTTATGGTGCAGCACATGAACAATTCTGTGACAAGTGCAGAAGAAAGCAACGATGTGTGGTATGTTGACTCAGGTGCATCAAACCACATGACAGGTCATGCAGAATGGATGGAGGATGCAAGGAAAATGGAAAAACCAGGATTTGTGGAGACTGGTGATGATACTGCACATCCTATTGTGCAGATTGGAAAAATTCCTTTCTCTATGCAGGATGGGAAAAAGAAATACCTGTCCGATGTATTTCATGTTCCAAATATCACCAAGAATCTGGTTTCTGTTGGTCAAATGGTTGAGCAGGGCCTTGCAGGTCAGATTTAATCCTCATGGATGCTTTGTTGAGGATATGAAAAATAAAGGTCGCTTGATAGCAAAAGGAAAGAAGAAGGGCAGAATGTTTACGTTGGATGCAGACATGCCTGAATTGAGTGCAGCAATGTTTGCACATGGGACCGGTGTAGTTGCAGATATTGATATCTGGCATAAACGCATTGGTCATGTTAATGTACAACAACTTAAATCAATGCAGGCCCAAAATATTGTTGCAGGATTGCCAAAATTCAAGGTTGCAGAAATGCATAAGGTATGTGAAGCCTGTTAGTTTGGAAAACAGGCAAGGAAACCATTTCCTAGACATGTTCAAGAGAGTAAGAAACCATTGGAATTAATCCAATTTGATGTGTGTACTACTAAAGCTGCATCTCTTGGAGGCTGTCATTATTTTTTCACTTTTATTGATGATTATAGCAGAAAAGTTTGGGTGTATTTTATGAAAAAGAAAAGTGAAGTTTTTGGGCACTTCAAAACTCTTAAAGCTATGGTTGAAAAAGAAACAGGCCTGCAAATAAAATGCCTAAGGTCAGATGGAGGGGGAGAGTACCTCTCAAATGAGTTTGCAAGGTTCTTGCAGGAGCATGGCATAAAGTAGCAATATTCATGCAGTCATACCCCACAACAAAATGGAATTGCAGAAAGGAAAAACATGCATATTGGAGAGGTATCTCGTGCCATGCTCAACGAAAAAGACTTGCCAGATTTTTACTGGGCTGAAGCAGTTGCTATAGCAGTCTATATAATGAACAGGACTCCCACTGCAGCAATACATGGGATGACTCCAGAGGAGAGGTATACTGGTAGAAAACCAGATATTTTTCATTTGAAAATTTTTGGTTGCATTGCCTATGTACATGTGCCAGATGAGTTGAGATCCAAGTTGGATCCAAAAGCTGAGAAGTGCATCTTTATTGGTTACTCTCTGCAGCAAAAAGGGTATAGATGCTATAACCCTTCTAGTCGTAAGTTTACAGTGAGCAGAGATGTTGTTTTTTATGAGATGAGTAGCTGGTATAAACCAGTAAATGTGATTGATGATGTAGATGCACAAAATGGTAATGCTGCACAAAATTCACAGCAGCAGTCACAAAATATTAGTGGACTTGGAGTGTCCTCTAGCAATGGTTCATATTCTTCGCCATGGGCAGGCAGATTGAGATCAGGAGAATCTCCTCAAAACAATGTAGATAGTGGTATGCAGGTTTCACGAAAAGGAAAAGAGAAGGTAGATCAGCCCATGTTTGATGTGAATGCAGGTCACTCTTATGTGGATGGTGAATCCAGTGGCTCAGAACAGAGCATTGATGATGAGTTGGGTATTCCTTCTATTGTTATACCTGGAGTAAGGAAGACCAGGGATGTTTTGAGAGCACCTGGGAGTGAACCTACTTTGCGCAGGTCTACCAGAGCTAAGTATCCTGTGGATAGGCTGAAATATGATGGATTTACAGCCATTCACTATGCATATATGGTCAAAGTGATACAGGAATCAGAACCCACTTCTTTTGAGAAAGCCATGGGAAAAGAAAAATGGGAGAAAGCCATGGATGAAGAAATGGATACCTTGGAAGCAAATTCTACATGGGAATTAGTACCTTTGCCTAAAGGTAAGAATGCAATTGGCTGTAAGTGGGTTTATAAGGTGAAGCACAATGCAGATGGTTTTGTGAACAGATACAAGGCAAGATTAGTAGTCAAGGGGTATGCACAAACATATGGCATTGACTATGAAGAAACATTCAGTCCGGTTGCAAGGATGGCAACCGTAAGAGCAGTCATTGCTATGGCTGCATCAAAGGGATGGTCTTTACATCAGATGGATGTAAAGAATGCCTTCTTGCATGGTGATTTGCAAGAAGAGGTCTATATGGAGCAGCCACCAGGTTATGTGCATGCTTTCATCCTGAGTTTGTTTGCAGGTTGAAGAAAGCCTTGTATGGCTTGAAGCAAGCACCTAGAGCATGGTCTGACAAGATAGGACAGTATCTTGTCACTATTGGCTTTCAGATTTCCAAGGCAGATTTCTCACTTTATGTGAGAAAAACAGAGAAAGGTATTATGCTACTTGTCATTTATGTTGATGATTTGATTATGACAGGTGATAGTGATGAAGATATCCTTCATGTGAAAATGCTATTGAAGCAGAAGTTTGAGATGAAGGATTTGGGAGAGCTGCGTTATTTCTTGGGCATTGAGGTGATTAGATCACCAAGTGGGATATAGCTCTTGCAGAGGCAGTATGGATTGGACATGCTGTCCAAATATGGGATGACAAGCTATAAGCCTATTTCAGTTCCTTTGGAGCAGAATGTGAAGCTGAGCACAGATGCAGGTGGGCTTCTAGAAGACCCTACTATGTACAGACGCATAGTAGGAAGTTTGATTTATATGACTATTACCAGACCAGATTTGAGCTATGCTGTTGGATTGGTAAGTCAGTTTATGCAAGCTCCAAGGAAACCACATTTGGATGCGGCTAGACGCATACTCAGGTATGTGAAGTCCACATTGCAGTATGGACTATTTTATGAGACTGGGGTTCAGATACAGTTGCATGGATACACTGATGCTGATTGGGCTGGTAGTATTTCTGATAGACGATCTACCAGTGGATATGTGTTCTCTTTTGGGAGTGCTGCAGTCACTTGGAGCAGCAAGAAACAGCCTACAGTTGCCTTGTCGAGCACAGAGGCTGAGTACAGGGGTGCAGCAATGGCTGCATGTGAGGTAGCTTGGTTGCATAAGCTACTTTATGATATGCATCAATCTACAAATGGGCCAGTTGTCATTTATTGTGACAACATGAGTAGTATACACTTGGCAAATAACCCAGTCTATCATGCTAGAACAAAGCACATTGAGGTGCATTATCACTATGTGCGAGAGAGGGTTTTACTAGGTCTTATTGATCTAGTTTATGTCAGCACAGAGGATCAAGTAGCTGACATATTCACGAAGGCATTGGGCGCAGAGAAGCTGCGCAAGTTCAGAGACCTGCTTGGTGTGCAGGAATTGGGATTGAGCTCAAGGGGGAGTGTTGAGATATCGAGCTCCACTCGTGATACGCCAGGGTGACCGTTGTGTATTTATGTCACCGACTTGTTAGTTGTAGACGCGGTTGGTACACCGCCCATGAATAATAGCTATATGACAGCTATCCTTATCTACTCTAGTTCGTGGCTCAGTTAGTATGCCACCTTAGTTAGTTGTGTTTGGTTTGAGACCCATATATAGGGTTCTTCTATTTCTTTGTATGAGACTTCTTTTGGCTTACACAACTAAGAAAAGGAAAATTGTTTTCAGCCTCCACCCTTGTGTGTATTCCCCCATTGTGCAAGCAAGAAAGCTACAAGTGAGATTCCTTCCTTCTCTCCCACAATCTTGACAGCAGCCCTTTCCTGAAACCCATTAATGTTATCCTTACGGTCACTTGTGCAGAGGTTGTATGCCTTGTGCGCATTTGATGGTACAACTGTGCATCCCGCCCTGTGCCGGCATACAGTGCAAGAAGGAAGGCCAGAGAGCCTTATGGTGCAGTGCACAGAAACAAATTGTGCTTTCTGCATTGAGAGGCCCATCCCATGCGTGCAACACTTCATTCACACTTCTCACCTCTCATTTGATTTGAAGGGAAAAGACTGGTCACTCGCCCCACCCTCTGTCTCACTTTCTGTTGATAGTTACAGAGGGCAACCCATACTCACTTCCCCATCCTGTTAGGATGAAAGCTCACATCACTCAAGGGATTGTCGATGAAGATCGCATCGTCAGTTGTTGAAAAGGCGTACCCAGGGAGGTAGCCATCAAATCGAACGTTGTGTTGGATAGGACATGGCGTCTGCTAGAGGACAGTTAGACGCTCTACAGAGAGGCCCAAGACACAGCGTACCAAGGGAGGCATCTTCGGAATTGGATCTTGGGGATATCCATTGAGGAATCCACTTTCTGGACTGCTGGGTGTTGCTACCTTTTCCACACCTAGCTTCTCGCCCAAGGGTGTTTGCCACCTTTTCTTGGAACGAGGCCTGCTATGACAGGGAATTGCTTCCTTTTCTCCCATAATAGATTTGTTTTTTTTCTTATCTTGTTTTTTTTTTTTCTTTCTTTGTTTTTCCCTATTCCTGAGGGGTGTTTCCACCTTTTCTCGAAGAATAGGTCGGCATGACAGGGACCTAAGTCCTTTTCTCCCATGACCGATATGTATATTTTTTTTCTATTTTTTTTCTCTTCGAATTAAGCAAGGGAATGGTAGAAATACCATTTGTCAGAACCCACCTCGCCACTGTCGCTTGGTGAAAAAGAGAGGATAAGAGATCAAGGCTGGAAGATGGGATTGAGGGGATAGAGGGTTGCATCCACCTTATCAGGAGTGGCTGAAGAACGGCTATCAGAAGTAGCATCATAAGAGTGACAGTGCCACGCCAACGAGGGAAAGGATCAGATGACCATGATTGTCAAGATCCCCAAGGAGGGAAGTACTTCTTCAGGTGATATCCATTGATTAGAAAGGGATCATTAGAGGCATCAATGGTCTGCACTTGGACAGAGCCATTAGGGTTACCTTATATGGGCCTATCCACCGCTATTGAAGCTTGCCAGGAAACTTGCCAAATCGTGAGTTATAGGCTAAGACCAAATCACCTTCTTTGAACTCCTTGTGCTTGATGAAGCCGTCATGGTAAGCCTTGCGTCGAGCTTGCGTGGCTTCCATGCATTGTACAGCCATCCTGCGAGTTTCGTCCAAACATTCCAGGTGCAAGAGACGGCATTGCAGTGAATCATCGTCCCTCAAACGCTCTTTGATAGCCACTCTCAAAGAGGGTGATTCCAGTTCAACAAGGAAAACAACTTCTGTACCATACACCAACTGGAAAGGGGTCTGTCTTGTTGCTGCTTTATGGGAGGTTCTATACACCTAGAGGGCCTCTATAAGTCGATCATCCCAGTCACGACGATGTGCGGAAATCGTCCTTGTCAGGATCGAGAAAATGATGCGATTCGTGACTTCGACTTGACCGTTGGCTCTGGGGTAATAAGGAGTGGACTTGCGACGGCGGATCTTATACAACTCTGTCAACTCTTCCATGACTTTATTAATGAAATGAGTGCCTCTGTCACTTACCAGCTCTAAGGGACTGCCAAAATGGGTGATGATATTCTCGTACATGAACAGGGCCACGCTGTTACCATCATCTCGCTTTAGGGCTTTAGCTTCACACCACTTTGTGACATAATCCGTACATACGAGGATATATCGGTTCTGCTTCCTTCTGGTGGGAGGATGGATTGGACCTACGAAGTCAATGCCCCACTTCTCGAAAGGCTTCAAAGGAAGGATAGGTTGCAGTGGCATGGCACTTGTCTTCGTGGGTTTTCCCATTCTCTGACAAGCATCACATCTTTTACAGTAATCATAGGCATCCTTATGAATGGTAGGCCACCAGTATCCTGCGAGCAGAGCCTTCTTGGTTGTAGCTTCTCCTGCAAAGTGGCCTCCACATGGCTCGTCATGGCAAGCCTTCTGAACAATCCCAATCTCATCTCCTGCAACACAACTTCTGAGCACTTCATCTTTGCCTTTCTTGTATAGTGTGCCGCCTAACAGGGTGTAGGGGGCTGATTCTAACATAAGCTTCTTCCTTTCTCGACTAGAAATACTAGGAGGGTATTGTTGGGTTGCCAGAAGATTGGCAATGTCTGCATACCAGGGGGTTATAGTTTCTATCAGGAATAGGGAAGCATCAGGGAGGTCTGGACCATCCTGCTCCTCGTCTACAGTTTGTGGGATACGCGACAGATGATCAGCCAGAACATGGGAATGACCAAGTTTGGTAATTACCTCGACGTCGAACTCCTGAAATAGAAGGAGCCATCTCATCATTCGTCCTTTCACATCTGCTTTGTTCATCAGGAAGGACAGGGCCTCGTGATCCACATAAAATTTAAAGTGGGTGTATAATAGATAGTGGCGAAACTTCTCTAGGGCAAACACCATTGCCAAGCACTCCAGCTTTGTCACTGTATAGTTCCATTCCCTATCAGTGACTTTTTGGCTTGCGTAATAGATGGGTTGATCCAGCTTCAAGGAGCCCTTCTCGCATAAGACTGCACCTAAGCCTTCAATAGATGCATCAGTGTATACATGAAACCCCTTTGTCCAATCAGGAGGTTGCAGAATGGGTACCTCAATCAGACACTGCTTCAGAGTGTTGAAGGCTTTGTCACATTCTTCTGTCCAAACAAACTCTGCATCTTTCCTCAGAAGCTTCTGCAAGGAGGTTGCCTTTGTTGCGAAATGAGCTATGAATCTTCTGTAGTAACCCACATGGCCTAGGAATCCCCTCAACTGTTTGAGGTTGGTGGGTGCTGTCAGAGCTGCGATTTTTTTTATCTTTGTAGGGTCTATTGATATCCCTTGTGCAGAGACAATGTGGCCCAACAAAACTCCAGAAGAGACCCCAAAGATGCATTTGTCGGGTTGAGGAAAGTCCCATACTCCCGGCATCGGTCAAAGCATTGTTCCAAATGTCCCCAGTGTTCACGGATCAAACTATAGACACAAAAGTCATCCAAATATACCTCAATAAAGTCGTGCAGATGATTTTGGAATGCGGCCATCATGACTCGCTGGAAAGTAGCAGGGGCATTGCAGAGCCCAAATGACATCACTCGGTAAGCGCAGGTCCCCCATTCTGTGGTGAAGGTTGTTTTGGATTGGTCTTCTTTTGCTATCTACACTTGGTTATATTCACTGAATCCATCCAGAAGGGAATAAAGCTCATGTCCTGCCACTGTTTCCAACAGTTGGTCTGTGAAAGGGATAGGAAAATGATCCTTCTTGGTCTTGGAATTCAACTTGTAGAAATCCACACATATACAAAGCTTGCCATTCTTCTTGGGTACCACCACGATGGGTGAAACTATTTGCCACTGGATAGATGAACTCGGCTTCCAGAAGCTTCAGCAGCTCTGCTTTCACCAATGTGGAATAATTCGAGTTCATTCGCCTCTATCGTTGCCGTACTGGCTTGGCATCAGGCTCCAAGTCAATATGATGCTGACATATTGTGGGATCAATCCCCTTTAGGTCTTTGTAGGACCATGCAAACACGTCCAAATTTTCTTTCAACAAGTTGTACAAAGTTGACAACTCCTCCTCTGGTAGGCTGCTACCCACCTTCAAGTGGCGTTCAGTGCCATCTGCATCCACAAAGGTTAACTGCCTTTCACCTTCTACTTCATGGATGAAGGTCCCGTGGACTGCTTCTGGGAGAAGATCCGACTCCTTCAAGGGAGTGGTGTCCTCTTCTGATGTCCCACTAGAACCAACTTCTTCTTTGGGTGGAGACTTAGGTTGCTCCTTGAGATGTTGAAATGGGATTAGAGCCATTTTGGGTTTGATTTCAAGATTAGTTACCTCTTGGCTTGAAGACTCCTCTTCTGATGACACGTCCAAGAACGTCACATAACAAGGACCCTCTAATGCCTGTTGGAATCGTGAGACTGGTGCTTGTTGGCATGGTGCATCATCATCATCTTTTCTTAGCAAAGGTGGGTGAGGGCGGCAAGAGCCACTACTGAAAGATGGCTTGGTCTTCTTAATCCATTTCTTATAAAGATTTTGCCTATGAGAAGATCCATTTAACAGACCAAATGGTACCATCGCCATTCTGTCCCATAGCATGAGCTCGTCTACTTCTGATGCTTCTGGAACTTCTTCTTCAAATGTATCCTCTGCAGGTGGGATAGATTCTTTTGGATCACTTTCATAACCTTCTTCTTCAATATCATCTCCATCCTCTTTTGTCTCTGTCTCTGTCTCTGTCTCTGGCTCTGTCTCTGTCTCTGTAGGAGCTCTGTAAGAGAAGAACATGTTCTCTGTTTCATCTTCTACCTCTGTCTCTGGCTCTGCTATGGCCATGTAACAGGGAGAGCAATACGTCCATGCTTCTATCTCACTGTCAGAAGTGATTTCGGAAATCGTTCCTGGTTCAAGCAGGAAGTATTCACCCATTGACAGGGGCTTTGCATCTTTTGGGAGTTGTCTTACAATATCCACTGTTAAGGAACGTGCCACTATTTTCTTGGGAAGAATCCGTTTGACAGCATCTTTGTCTGTTGATGTTCCATCTGTAGCCTCATTAGGGGAGTTAGAAGATAATTCCAAGGAGGTGGATCCATGCCCTTTTTGAGAACCATATAGCTTCAGCACCACTTTGTTGGGTCCTCTACCCAAGGTCAAGGTTCCTTTGAACCAATCCATCCTTGCTCTAGCTTCAAAAAGCCATGGTCTTCCCAGTAACAGAGGGTAGGATATACCATAAGAGTTTGGATTCACCACCAGATAGGTTAGCCAATAATCTTTTCCGGCTACTGTAGTCTTCACATATGGGAGAATGCCCAAAGGCTTGATTCTGCTCTAATCTGCCAGTCTAATGAGCCATTGGGTTGGTTGCACACCTTGTAGACCTAGATCCTTCATTGTCACATCCGTCATAATGTTTACTGATGAGCCACCATCAATTAGTGCATTTGCGATAAAGCAGCCTTCTATCCACACGCCAGTCTCTGGGGTACCCGGATCTAGGAAGGCATTAGCCACATCCACTTCTTTTATAGGCACTGAAGCTTTGTTGGACTTTGTTGCTGTTGAGGGAGCAATCCTTAAGCCACGCCTTCGTGTCAGTATACTTTTGAACCTTTTTTGAAAACTGGGAGATAACACTAATAATTGTCGAAATGTGAGGTTTGGTTTAAAGGTATCTAGATCTCTGACCAGATTGTATTCCTTAATAGGATCCACTGGCTTCTCTAATCGGTTAGGGAATGGGGCAATACCCATTTTCATTTTCCTTATTTCTTCCAACAGGGAAATCATGGGAACTTCTTCTGCCCCTTGTGGCACCTCCTCCTCTTCTATCTCCTGGACCTTTGGTCCTGTCTCTGGAACTGTCTCTGTGACTCTCTGTGGCACTGTAGTGCTCTGTACGGCACTATCAGGCTCTGTTCTGTTATGTTCTTCTGGTGGAAGATTGAACTTCACTATTCTGGCAGGAGGATTATTTTCTTTCTGGATAGGTGGCTCCTTCTTCTTTGCACGCGTGATGCCAGCAACTTCCAATTCCACTAAATTGGAGATAGGCTCCTGGGCCTTGGCCGGACTATCAGTAGCAATGTTTTTCACTGGGGTTGGGCTTGGACAGTCTTTTGCAGTGTGGCCTTCTCCTTTGCATCGACTGCATAAGGGCTTGTAATCCACTGACCTTCTGGGATTTGGACAATTTGGTGAAATGTGTCCCTTTTCTCCGCATCTATAACACTCCACTTCTGATCTCTGACCACCGCCACTTGTCTTCCTCTGTAACTTTGGGATGGAAATCTTCTAGGTCCGAAATTAGGACCAAACTCTCTAGGCTTGGGTCCAATATCCTGTGTTGTCATTTTGGATTCCAGCAAGTTAAATCTTGCGTCCTCTTCCTTCCTTCTCCTATCATGCATCTCCTTCAGAGAGCAAATATCCTCTGTATAGTTCTTCTGCAAACAGTAGGAACAGAAGGCTCCAGGAATGGTTGGTTTTTGTGTACATTCAGTGGCTAAATGGCCTGCTTGATGACACTTACCACACCAAGTAATTAACCGCATCACATCTCTCCTTGCTCCTGCAACGTTGGATATGCTAGCGATATTCACTTTCAGCATCTGTTGCTGCTCTGTAATCACATCCATCAACTCCTTTTTTATATTTGCAACTGAGTTGGATAAATAATCCTTCAAGCTTTCTCCTCCTGAGGTACTGGCAGTAGGGTTTTGAGGAGTCTCTGTAATCACTGCATAAATAGGTTGGGCTGGTGCAGGGGAGTCTCTGTTCTGGTTCTGATTCAGAGCCCCTGTTTGAACTATTGGTTGTTGGCTCCAGTTGGTAGGGTTCCACTATTGCTCTGTTGATTTGGCATTGGGGAAATTGGTTGGGACCATTGTTGTTGTGGTTGAACCATCATTTGAGGCATTGATTGTGGCCACTGTGGATTTGGTGCACTGTACTGTGATATTGGGGGCATCTGTTCGTAGGGGTAGGGAACTATCCCTGGGACTGCATTTGGTGGGTACATCATTCCTGGCATCAGAGGAGGTAGGACTCCTCTTCCTGGATTCATCACCAATCTAGCTTCCACTTCATCGTACAGTCGTGCACCTTCTGTTGCAGCTTGCAGTGTGGCTGGTCTTTGCAGCTCCACAAACTTACGGACTTCTAGTTGTAATCCTCTGAGAAACACCCCCTTCTGAATGCCATCATCTAGATTATGGTTAGTCCATCCTTTAAGATGGATTCCATTCGTGAGACATAAGCTTCTACTCTTTCTCCAGAGGACTAACTTAGATTCATAAATTCCTCTCGCATCCGCTCTTCAAAACCTTCACACCTGAATTTAGTGAGGAAGGCCAATACTCAGGTCATCCCATGTCCCAAAAGTTCATGCTGCTTGTCTCTCATACCACTGAAACGCCGCGCCCTTGAAAGTGGCGGGGAATATTGCTAGCCAATGCACAGGGGTTCTGGCATTGTTAGCCACACATGCTACCATAAACTCTGCTACATGAAGATCGGGGTCTTCATTGTACTCTCCCTTAAAAACTGGCAATGGAACTACATTCGCTGGCCTGTTATCAATATTGCCAGGATCGATCTGGCTTGGAAGTGGACCTCCAACAGGAGGAGGAAGGGCTTGATGTGCCATTGGGACTTCTGTAAAGAGTTCTGCAAGGGCGTCAAAGGCAGCTTCTGCTGCGAGCTCGTTCTCAGCTTTGATTTTTGCTTTCTCTCTTCTCACGTACCTCTGGACTCGTTCTAATGCTTGCCTCTTTATTGCGTCATTCATCAGAGGGTTGGCTTCACTATGTTGTTAGTGCTCCACAAAGGGTTAACAGAAGGCTTCATTGTCTGGAGTACTGTCTTGCCAACATTTCTTCTACTTCTTCCTTTTCAACGTCTCTGAATTCTGCTTTCATGCCACTGCACAGAGGAAGGTATTCGGTTCTGAAGGTGTCAAAATGCATACGTCTAAGCATTGTGGTGGTGCCATCATCATAGTAATGCCATCTTTTGATGGTCTCAACAATGTATGTTGTGAAAAACACTCTGTCTACCAACTTCCAGTGGGTTGCCAATTGAACAAACAGAAGATTATCAGTACACCAAGCATCCCATGTATCCTGCTGTTGAGCATCCACGAATAAATTCTAACTTTTTTCCTTCTTGTCTTTGTGAACCTCCACAGACCAAGACTCCTGAAGCTTCCTCACAATCTCCCACTTGATGATGTCTGAAAACTTCTCAATGAATGCCAAATCTTTCATGGATGGTCATTCTCTCTGTTTCTGCTCTTCAGTTTGTTCCCAAACAGTTTGCCACCAAGATGCAAGTTTCTGCTGCTTCATCATGAAGAGGAAACTGTCCACCACATAGAGCATGCATCATGATGGTGATGTGTTTCCGCCATTGTGGGATGAACTTCTTGTGGAAAGTGGCTTTGATTATGAGAAATTCCAACTTTTCAGTGGAAGAAGGAACTTTACAAACATCCATTGAATTCTTCTCTTCTTGGCAATGCCATTTCCTTCATTTTCAACCTCTTTTGGTGCTTGTTGATGGCAAGTTTCCCCGGCTGCGCACAAAAAACATGGAGCCCCAAGAGGAAAACCAAGGAAAAGGGAATTCTCTTGCAAGAAAATACATCTTGTAATATCAACAATCTTGTTTATTATGTTTCATATGATCACAATGAAGAAAAGAACACCATGCACAACAAATCTTCATGCAGCATCATGTAGACCTCCCACGGATTTGATAGAATCAACCATATTCTTCAATATCTTCACAAAATCCATCAATATAAAAAATAAAGCAAAGGAATACACCATCTTTGAATGGAAATACATCACATAGTATTCATCTTCAATGTCTTCATAGTCTTCTCTCTCAATCTCTCATATACAATCACTCTGTTTTAGTAGAATTGGCTATCTCTGAATCTCTCTCTCTCTCTCCATCAATAATACATCATATACTCACTAAAATATCTCAAAATCACTCACAATAATCCTTCTTAGGTCGTGGATACCCCTCCCAAGTGGTATGTTTGATATGAAGAGTCACCAGAGCCACTACAGTGTCTTTTCATAGCTTACTACTATCACTTCACTTCAATCTTCACTTGAGTCTTCAGCAGCTACTTCTTTCACTTCTTTTAGCTCTTGTGCACTTGTATTCACCTCTTTCCAAGGCTAGAAAATTTTCCCAAGCTACACTCTCATCCAACATAACACATACAGAAGCATACAGAATAGTCACAGTACAGTACCAGAACAGCTATAGTACAGTTACAGAACAGAGACAGAAGCTCTACAGAAAACCTACAGAAGGTTACAGAAGGTCATCAAAACCTCATAACTCATACTCAAACCATTCCAAACTCTCAAAAACCATTCAATAAGCTTTCACAAGATCTCAATCTACATCAATCATCAATCCATCCCTCCTACAGAGAGAAAACAAGACAAAACAGAACAAAACAGAAGCTATGTAGAAGGTATACAGAACCAATCAGAACCTATCAGAATATCACAGAACCTCATATCTCTACTAATAAATCATCATGAACTTCCAAAACACAATCAATATCATCCAAAACACTCTCAAACCACTTCCAAACCAACCAATCATCTTATAAAATCCACCATTCAGCTCTCAAAAACAATAAAAATCAGCCAAAAAATAGGTCATTTCAATACTCAACACCGAATGATAGTCAGTACTCGAAAGGAAGTTGGTGCCATATAGGTTGCGTCTCTTTGAGATTGCCATTTGGCCAGTTGCTCCTCTGAGAGTGTCATAATCTAGGCTCTAAGTTTGGCCATTGTAGTGCGGTTTTCAAACAAACATTTTTCAAATTGACTTTGACCCTCTAATTTTCGCCTGAGTTGCTCTATCTCTAAGAGATTTGGTTGGCAAAGCACTTCATTGAATGTCATACTTAAGCACAGTTCCGCAGTTCGTCGGCCTGCTTGTCAGAGATGAGTTGCATGCGTTCATGTAGGAGCTTGTCATAATGCTCATTAAGATATTCTTGCTCTTCCCAAGATAGCAGATATGGCAATTAGTATTACTTAAGCTGCTCCCTCGGGAATGTGCCCATGGTGCACAGATGGGATGCTGTATGCTCCCGTAGTGAGCACCGAAAGGTCCCCAAGAACAGAACTCTACTTTTTGCACAAAACTCAAGGTAGAAAGCATGCACGACATGAACAAGAGACCGATTGGGTGCAATCTTCCCCCATGCCTTGTGTGAACGCTCCACAAAGCATGTATTTTATGTATTAATCATCTTCAAGCTCAAATAATAGCCCAAATTACAAAATAGCACACTTTTGGCTTTTGAGTATGCTTTAGCACAAAATAGAAATAAAGCTAATGGGTGGGGGCCCAAATAGTCAGGCATACCCAATGCAATGTCCAAATAAAAATATCATAATCGTACGCCCATGCGCATACAAAATAATAAATAAATATCCAACGCCTTAATAAATAGGCACGATAAAATATAGACGCCATGCCTAAGGTATGCGCCCATCAAAATATAAGTGATAACTCGAATACACGCTATCCTCCAATGCTTCCCAATGTCACCGCTACTCGCTCTACACATCAACTGAAGCATTCACAATTGTTAGAAAAATAATACAATTAAATCGACAAAACTGAATACCTAGCAGTCTTCAGCTACATAAATAAATCAACTGGTTGAAAATCAATCGTAACCTTAATTTATCACGAGTGCGCACTCTAAATGTAATATTTCCGTTGTGATAATATTTCTAACCCATGTGATAGTCATGCAAGGGAATTCCAGCATCCAAAAATACACTGACGGTATGATTTTCAAATTATCTACAACGTATCTTGATCTCCACTTGCATAAACGAGTTAAAAGAAAAAGAAAAACCGTTTAGTTACGTGGGAACCTCCTCCTAGGAAGCCAAAAGGATAAGCTTTAGGAATAAGGGAATTTTTTTTATTATTTTCCCCCTTTTTCCCCCCAGCTGACTGACGAGCTGGAGGGGGAGGGAAATAGAAGTAGTGAGTAAGCTCCTTGATGGAGCTTGGAGCGAGGGGGGAAGCATGCATGATGCCACGCAGGGGAGGGAGGATCCCCCTCCCCTCCCCTATTTAAATCAGGGGCAGTAGGAATGTAAAGGGGCCGCTGGAGACCATGATGCTATAGCCGTGAGGGAGAGGGGAAGGAGGTACGTGAGGATGAGGGGAGAGGGCGCTGCCACTTGAAGACTGAGAAGGGACGCTATTGCTGGCCGCCTGGGCAGTAGATAGACGTCGCCGTCGAGGGAGGGAGGAGCCGCCTCCAATTCGCCTTTAAGATGGACGGCCATAACCCCCCCCCCCCCCCCCCCCCCAAGCTTCTGGAAGCTTGGAAGCTTCCAAAGGGCCTCATTAACCCCCCTTCCTATACCCTACTACCCCCTTTTCCCCCCTCCCCCCCCCCCGGGTTTTAAAAATCCCCTTAGCCCCCTTCCCATGGTTTTTTGGAACCACACCCCCCCCCATGTTTTGAATTCCCTTTTTCCCCCCAAAACAAACTCAAACCTTAAAAGGTCTTACCCCCCCGTGTTTTATTCCCCTAAGCCCCTTTTCACCCCCTTATAACCCTTTTAACCCTTTTCACCCCCTCATAACTCTTTTATTTCCACAAACCCCTAAGCTTTTTCTTAATCCCTCATATCCCCATTATTATCAAAATCTAAATCATCATCATGGGCTCGGATGATATCCCGTAAGGAAAAAGGTAGGCCGTGAGATAAAAGATAGGGAGGGAAAGTAAAGGGAGTGAAAAGAAGGAGTGAAGGAGGAAGAGTGGGAGAAAGATAAAAGATAGGGAAGGAAAGTAGAGGATAAGGAAGTGAAGTAAAATATAAGGAAGGGAAGTAGGGAGGAGTGAGGAAAAAAAGGGAGTAGTGTGAAAGAAGTAGAGGGTGAGGAAAAGATAAAGAAGAGTAAGAAAGGAGTAAAAGAGTTAGAAAAGAGAAGGAATAGAGGAAGGGCAAGGAAGGAGAATAAGTGCCTTCTATTCCTTTTACCCCAAGTCAAAGTCCTCCCAGGGTTCTTGTGGTTGCAAAACCACACTCACCCTTAAACTTTTTTTTCAAAAGAGACGGTGGAATTCCAGAAGAAAGAGAAAAAGGCTATCTCACGTTCGAACTACGATGTTGCCTAAGAAAGTCCAAGATGTAGCTGCGAGAGGGTCATCTCCGCCTAAGAAAGTCCAAGGTGTAGCTGCGGGAGGGTCATCTCCCGATATCCATGTGGATATCTCACCCCAAAACTAGGTTTTTCTTCTTGGCTTTAATTCGGTTTTAAGTCGATCATGCAAAGAGAAATTGTTAGGGATAGGATATATTTGTCCGAGTTATTTGTAATAAAGAAGTTTAGCTTATTTGAATGAATGATAATGAATAGAACTTAGTTTCCTTCGAGTTGCGTCAAGCATTATAAATTGCGAGCGAGATTATCCATTTACTATAGTAGTATATTTTAGTTAAATCCTAAAGGTGTAGAAATTATATCTTGCACCATTAGTCTTATTCCTTTCGCAACGAATCATTGTAAATGGTTTAATTCATGAAAGGTTTCTTTCGATGCTCAAATTACTAGGAAGTTATCTTTGCTAATTGCACATCTTAGCAAGGCAAATGTTGCTATTTGGCATGAGTTCATCTGTAAGAAAAACGGAAGTTAAAATTAAACTGTATTGACTGGAAAGTAAATTGTCACAAGGATAGCAAAATCATGACAAGACGATTAATATTACCTTCCAAAAGATAACTAAACCAATCTAAACATAGAAACATTCATACCCTAAGCACTTGACTACTTTCCTTACTATAGGGACAATAAATTCGTAAAGATAAAGAACTAGGGCTGTCCCCGAGATCCTTAAAAAGAAACCCTAGGCCCGACATACGTCAGCTTAAAGGATCTAAATGGATTACTCCATCGCAGGACTTGCGCAGCAAGTACGAAATCATTTAGTCTTGTGATTGATTCACAAGGAGAAAGGGTACAAACCCTCAACAAGGATGGCAGAGCCCCTACGCAAGTTATCTTGCAAAAGGACGTATTTTTGCATATCCTCCTAAATAAGGAAAGTTGTAAACCGAAAACTAGCATATCTAAGGAACTTAGGGTTGACCAAGTTGGGTTAATAAGGTACGCCCTACACCGGAATGTAAAGGATCTTCCCAATTTACAAGACACCTTGGGAACGAGTGCTGATACACTCAAAAGGAAAGAACACTTCCTTAGCAGTTTGCCAAACAACTGGGTTGATTAATGGAATTGTTTGTGCTTGCTAGAGATTTTAGGGCTCTGTTTGAATGATGAATTACAAATTAAATGAGTACCTATACTTTAGGTTAAAGGCTTGAAGGAAGAGGCCGTTCAGTTACCCCCGATTACCTGCCTAACCCTAACCAAGGGGGTTGTTCACCGCGCCGGGAAAGTTGGACCGAACCTGCCGCGAGAGGTCTCTCCGTTGAGCTCTACTTGGAGTAGGAGGACGCTTGGGTGCTAGGGGGGCTCTGGCTGTAAATCCCTTGCCTTACGGGTCCTGCACAAGAGGCTAACGTGACTCGGGATTGGATCTCGAGGCCCGCATACTAGTTTATGGGCAGAAGCTTGGAATAGTGATCACTGTGGATTACTGGATAGCCTTCGGGCGGATTATGAACAAGCCTACGGGCGGAACTCCTTGTATTTCAATGATAAAATGATGAAATGTTTAAAAAAAAAAGAGCTTGCTTGATATTGTTTTTCTATGTCACGTGATAAGATTACGTGAAGGAACCAGTGCTTAACAGGGTTAATTAAAGAAGCCGATTGTTATATGTCAAATTAATGTGTTAGATAATTACATAACTAAAACAAACCGAGGAAAGTGCGGAGGATGGGCCATGGGTCCGTCCTACGGTTGGGTGGTCCCGGTTAGCCGAGAACTTTTCTCAAAAATCTCGAAGAACAGTGGAATGATCATCATCATCAAAGCGAATAACGAGAACAATGACCTAGAGTTACGTCTTACCCGATTTACGCTGTTTTAGGGGAACGGAATGGGACTATGCCTTATGCTAGAGAGGTTGAGCTTTGCATCCCCCTCGTTTCCCATTCTCCTTGAACCAAGTACAGCGTGAATCCGTTTCGGACTTGGCGTTTCTGCGTAAAGTAGTTCGCTCGGGTCTGACGCTAGTTGCTGTTAGCTAATGACCCATAAGGAAAACCCTAATTCCGGTCGATCCTAAGTGGGAACAACCAGGATACTTCCGCTACGTGGTAGACGCAGGAAGACCTAGATCGCAAAACCAGTAACATTCCATGGGAGTGCTGGGCAGAGTTTTCTAGACATCCTTTCCGATGGATTGCTAAGACGTGTGCTGGATGATACTAGTGGACACGTTACAGTTGGTATCAGAGCCGACCGACAACGAATATGTTTTTATGAGATCTCAATAAAATGAAGTAAAGAAATTGTTGCTGTCCAAACATTTTCTCATCTTCAATGCTGTCTTGCAGAATTATGAAGCGTGGAACAAATTTTTGGTATTTCGGGTCATGTTTATGACTGCAATGCATTCTCCCCTTTATAGACAAAGAATTGGGATGATGAACATCCTGGAGCAGATTTATAATCCATCACCTTTATACATAGAACGAAGATGGACGGGGTCTTCAAGAATCTACTATATAGCCGCCCACCGATTTGCTTATCTACAGACCAACCTAAAGAGGATAAAATGGTTGGAAGACTTGAAAGTCATGAAGCTGTTCATTTTTGTGGAAGCTCACATAAATTCGACTTTACATATTCAAGGTCGGAAGGTTGAAATGAACTCATATGTATATGAGGAAGTAACCCGTGTAATCCCAGCCCACAGAATTAAAGTGTTGGGCTGCCATGAGAAGTATGGATTCCAACGGAAAGGGTATCCTGAACTTCCAATGAACTATCGATTCCTAAAGATCCATGACCCAAAACCCTACTATTACACAGTTCCTGTAGACAAATGCAATACAATGTTGTTCTCCCCAAACTAAATGTAATGATTGGCCTATCATCACACGAATTGTTGTATTCAAAAAGGCTATGCCCATGTAAATACAAATAAAGACTTCTTTTTATCAATATCTAGCTGTGCATAAGAGTTGTTAAAAAGTTAAGTAGCTATATTGTTTACGAGATAGTTGAACTAAAAATAAAAAATAAGCTAAACGTCGATTATCGTATAATAACGTTAAGAAAACTTTTAAACTAGGCACAACCCCAGGTACAGGTTCCGAATTCGCCTCCTACATCAAGTACTGCTGTGACCCAGGAGAAGAAGTTCCTCCTCAAGCAGATAAAGCCACCCGAGTTTGACGGGAGAGGCAGATTTGTCCAGGCTGATGCTGAAATTTGGATTGAATCCATGGAGGATTACTTTGAAGCAGCTGGTACTGCACCTACCAATCAGGCCATGCTTGCCAAGTTAAAGCTCACCGGCGAAGCCAGACTTTGGTGGAAGCAATGGTGCAGGGATCAAGGGATTTCAGAGGGGTCCGTTACCTGGGAGAAGTTGAAGAAAGCCGTGCAGGGAAGATATTTACCACCTGCATATCGTACGCAAAAAATGAATGAGTTCTACGAGCTAAAACAGCTAGGGCTCACTCTTGACGCATACTACTCTAAATTCGTCTCACTTTTAAAGTATGCGCCACAGATGGACATGATGCAGCAGGTGTCCAAATTTTGTGCGGGCTTAAATCCACCCGTAAATACCCGTCTCAAATCTATGCGTCCATCAGATCTTCAGGATGCACTTATTCGAGTGGCGCCTATAATTCAGGAGGTGCAAGCTAGACCAAGGGGTAACAAAACTTGGTCCTATAGTGACCCAAACAGAGGAGCATTTAGACCTCAAATGAAGAGAGTTCAAGGTCATAATCAGGGACAAAGGAAGAAAGCAACGACAAATAACGTCAACAACTTTGTTCCTACTCAAAGTAACGGCCGAAACCTCCGTTGTTTCCACTGCAACGAACCCGGTCACTTCAAGAGGCAATGTCCCAAGCTCAGCGGAGGACATCGTCAAACGCCTTTCCAAGGTGCAGGCCGCGATCAAGGAGCCGTTACCCATGGAAGAGGAAGAAATGCTTGCATTGCCAATAGGCAAAGATGCGAAGAAGAAGAAGAGGAAGATCCGACTATGGAAGCTGAATTCGAAAAAGCGACAGTCCATGCCGCTTTACACAAGAAAGGGCCGAATCGCCAGTTTTTGGTGATTCAGACACCATCGGACTATCAAGGTAAAGGTTTCAAAACCTTGATTGATTGTGGTAGTACACATTCCTTTATCTCACCAGCATGTGCAAAAAGTTTAGGAATAACCACAGTAGAAGCACCTACCCTGCTTGTGGAGTTGGCAAACGGTCGTGAGGTAACTTGTACCAGGAAAACTGCTAAGGTGGAATTCTTTCTGGGAGGAAAGAAGACTTCAGTCAAATTCAGAGTCATGCATTTAGGTATCCATGAGTGTCTACTCGGGATGGATTGGCTTAAGCCCAACGACGCCCACATTCACTGTGGAAAGGGTCAAGTTTCCTTTCGAAACTCTGAAAGGGAATTTTTCACAACTCAAGGTGAGGCAGGAGTGCCAAGAATCCAATTGGCCAAAGTATCTCGGATCATAAAAGGAGTCAAAAAAGGATTACCCGTTTACCTGATTAAACTCAACAAGTTAGATCAAAAGTAAGAGTCTCATGAGGGACCTTCTTGGCTAAAGGAATACGCTGACGTATTCCCTGAGGAATTGACTGAACTTCCGCCTCAAAGAGAAGTAGATCATGAGATTAGGCTAGTGCCTGGAGCTGCACCAATTGCAAAGAGACCTTATAGAATGTCCATACCAGAAGCAATTGAGTTGAAGGAACAACTCAAGCAACTGTTAGATCAGGGTTACATCTGGCCTAGCAATTGATCGTGGGGAGCTCCAGTACTATTCCAGAAAAAGAAAGATGGGACACTTCGACTATGTATTGATTACCGAGGGTTGAATCAATCAACAGTCAAGAACAAGTATCCTATTCCTAGAATATATGAGCTTCTTGATCGTCTTCAAGGTGCAAAGATCTTCTCCAAGATTGATCTCAGGTCAGGTTACTATCAGATAAGGATCAAGGAAGAAGATATTCCAAAGACGGCCTTCAATACAAGATACGAGCACTTTGAGTTCCTGGTTATGTCATTCGGGCTTACAAATGCACCTGCCACCTTCAATAGATTAATGCAAGATATCTTTAGACCATATCTTGATGATTTCGTGCTTGTCTTCTTCGATGACATTTTAGTCTATTCTAAACAAGAAGAAGATCATGAACCTCAACTTTGGATTGTCCTTGAGACAATGAGGTCTCATAAGCTGTATGCAAAAATGAAGAAGTGTGCATTCTTCAAGCATCAGATTGAATATCTGGGATTCATAGTATCATCAGAAGGAATATCAGTAGACCTAGCCAAGGTCAGAGATGTGCTTGAATGGCCAGTACCAGTATCCGTCAAAGAGATACGTAGCTTTCTTGGATTGACAGGATGGTATAGGGTCTTCATCAAAAACTATGCTTTGATTGCAGCACCTCTTACAGACTTACTAAAGAAGCAGACTTCCATTACATGGTCAACTTCCGAACAAAATAGCTTCGACAAATTGAAGAAAAGTTTGGTATCAACACCTATTCTAAAACTTCCTGACCTCAATAAGGAGTTCAAGGTAGTAACTGATGCTAGCATTCTTGCCTTGGGGTGTGTACTTATGCAGGAAGGTCATCCAGTAGCATACTCTTCAAGGAAATTGAAGAGTCATGAAAGGAATTATGCCACGCATGATCTGGAATTACTAGCTGTCATCCATGCTCTAAAGCTTTGGAGACACTACCTGTTGGGTAACAAGTTTACTCTAGTAACCGAACATAAGAGTCTCAAATGGATTTTTACCTAGAATGAGCTCAACATGAGGCAACGTCGGTGGATTGAAGTATTGGAGGAATATGATTTTGAAATCAAGTACCGACCATGGAAGGAGAATGTAGTTGCCGATGCACTTAGTCGCAAGGCATTCCTAAATTCCCTAATCTTGCAGAATCCATCAACGGCTAGATCTCTAGCTACAAAAGTATCTATGCCAAACAACCCTATACTTGAACTAGCTAGAGAGGAAGCATGCCATGATTTGGCCTACCAAACAATGATAAAGGAAATATCTACCAAGGAGCAGAATCAGAAGTTGCAAGCTAAGTATCAGGAATTTTCCATTGACAATGGATTTGTCTACTACAGAACAAGGCTGTGTATACCAACAAGCCAGTCACTTAAGTAGAAGATATTATGGGAAGCTCATGATTCTCCTTTCGCGGGACATCCTGGCTATGCTAAGACTCTTAATGCAGTTAGGAAGAGCTACCATTGGGAGAGGCTTAAAGGTGACGTTCTCAAATATGTCACTGAGTGTTTGTCTTGCAAACGTATCAAAGCCGAACATGTCATGATGCCAGGGAAACTGCAACCGCTTGACATTCCCCAAATGAAATGGGAATTCATCAGTATGGATTTTGTTGTGGGCTTACCCCAAGTCCAAGGAGGATACAATTCCATTATGGTTGTGGTTGACATGCTTACCAAGGTTGCACACTTGATTCCAGTAAAGACAAACTATAAAGCCTCCGACATTGCAAGATTGTTTATCAAGGAGATATTCAAGCTACATGGGTTACCTAGAAGAATCATTAGTAATCGAGATTCTCTCTTCACATCACACTTCTGGAGAGCTATCTTTGAAGCTATTGGGACTCAACTCTGTTTTAGCACCGCTTATCATCCCCAAATGGATGGCCAAACAGAGCGAGTAAATCAAGTCATTGAGGATATGCTTAGGGCATACTGCTGTCGAGAGCCAAAGAGGTGGATTCAATTCTTGCCTTTGGTTGAATTTGCCTACAATGCTTCTTACCAGCAGAGCATTCAAATGACCCCTTTCCAAGCATTGTATGGTCATGAATGTCGAAGTCCCCTAAACTTTTCTGATCCAACCCTAAGAGTTGAAGCGTCAAGACAGATATTGGAAGACATGGATGATCAAATAAAGTCAATAAGACAAGACATACAAGCGGCCAAGGATAGACAAAAGGCATATGCAGATTTGAAACGTCAAGAAAGAGTCTTCGAAGAAGGAGACATGGTCTTCATTCGTGTACGCCCTAAAAAGAGTTCTCTATCCCTAGGAGAATGCAAGAAGCTAAGTCCAAGGTATTGTGGGCCGTACAATATCCTCAAATGCCTAGGACCCAATGCTTATAGATTGCAACTCCTTGAGAACCTAAAGGTTCACAATGTATTCCATATCAGCCTCTTGAAAAAATATGTACCCAACCCTAATCATGTACTTGATGATCAACAAATTGTAATGCCTAGTCAAGGAGTCCTTGAACTAAGGCCGTATAGGATCTTAGATGTTAGAGAGAGACAATTAAGATCTAGAACCTTGAGAGAATGCCTCGTCCAGTGGAAAGATTATCCCGAAGAGGATGCCACTTGGATAGATGAAAGCTCTCTCAACCATCAATATCCCCAGTTTACCTCGAGATGAGGACATCTCGATTCCTCCAAGGGGGAGAGAATGTAATATTTCCATTGTGATAATATTTCTAACCCATGTGATAGTCATGCAAAGGAATTCCAGCATCCAAAAATACACTGACGGTGTGATTTTCAAATTATCTACAACGTATCTTGATCTCCACTTGCATAAACGAGTTAAAAGAAAAAGAAAAACCGTTTAGTTACGTGGGAACCTCCTCCTAGGAAGCCAAAAGGATAAGCTTTAGGAATAAGGGAATTTTTTTAAATTATTTCCCCCCTTTTTCCCCCCAGCCGGCTGGCGAGCTGGAGGGGGAGGGAAATAGAAGTAGTGAGTAAGCTCCTTGATGGAGCTTTCAGCGAGGGGGAAGCATGCGTGATGCCACACAGGGGAGGGAGGATCCCCCTCCCCTCTCCTATTTAAATCAGGGGCAGCAGGAATGTAAAGGGGCTGCCGGAGACCATGACACTGTAGCCGTGACGGAGAGGGGAAGGAGGTACGTGAGGATGAGGGGAGAGGGCACTGCCGCTTGAAGACTGAGAAGGGACGCTGTTGCTGGCCACCTGGGCAATAGATAGGCATCGCCGTCGAGGGAGGGAGGAGCCGCCTCCAATTCACTGTTAAGACGGACGGCCATAACCACCCTCCCCCCAAGCTTCTGGAAGCTTGGAAGCCTCCAAAGGGGGGGCCTCTTTAACCCCCCTTCCTATACCCTACTACCCCCTTTTCCCCCCTTTCCCCCCCCGGGTTTTAAAAATCCCCTTAGCCCCCTTCCCATGGTTTTTTGGAACCACACCCCCCCTCCCCCATGTTTTAAATTCCCTTTTCCCCCCCAAAACAAACTCAGACCTTAAAAGGTCTTACCCCCCCGTGTTTTATTCCCCTAAGCCCCTTTTCACCCCCTTGTAAACCTTTTAACCCTTTTCACCCCCTTATAACCCTTTTAACCCTTTTCACCCCCTTTTAACCCTTTTCACCCCCTCATAACTCTTTTATTTCCACAAACCCCTAAGCTTTTTCTTAATTCCCCATATCCCCATTATTATCAAAATCCAAATCATCATCATGGCCTCGGATGATATCCCGTAAGGAAAAAGGTAGGCCGTGAGATAAAAGATAGGGAGGGAAAGTAAAGGGAGTGAAAAGAAGGAGTGAAGGACGAAGAGTGGGAGAAAGATAAAAGATAGGGAAGGAAAGTAGAGGATAAGGAAGTGAAGTAAAATATAAGGAAGGGAAGTAGGGAGGAGTGAGGAAAAAAAGGGAGTAGTGTGAAAGAAGTAGAGGGTGAGGAAAAGATAAAGAAGAGTAAGAAAGGAGTAAAAGAGTTAGAAAAGAGAAGGAATAGAGGAAGGGCAAGGAAGGAGAATAAGTGCCTTCTATTCCTTTTACCCCAAGTCAAAGTCCTCCCAGGGTTCTTGTGGTTGCAAAACCACACTCACCCTTAAACTTTTTTTTCAAAAGAGACGGTGGAATTCCAGAAGAAAGAGAAAAAGGCTATCTCACATTCGAACTACGATGCCACCTAAGAAAGTCCAAGGTGTAGTTGCGGGAGGGTCATCTCCGCCTAAGAAAGTCCAAGGTGTAGCTGCAGGAGGGTCATCTCCCAGTATCCATGTGGATATCTCACCCCAAAACCAGGTTTTTCTTCTTGGCTTTAATTCGGTTTTAAGTCGATCATGCAAAGAGAAATTGTTAGGGATAGGATATATTTGTCCAAATTATTTGTAATAAAGAAGTTTAGCTTATTTGAATGAATGATAATGAACAGAACTTAGTTTCCTTCGAGTTGCGTCAACATTATAAATTACGAGCGAGATTATCCATTTACTATAGTAGTATATTTTAGTTAAATCCTAAAGGTGTAGAAATTATATCTTGCACCATTAGTCTTATTCCTTTCGCAACGAATCATTGTAAATGGTTTAATTCATGAAAGGTTTCTTTCGATGATCAAATTACTAGGAAGTTATCTTTGCTAATTGCACATCTTAGCAAGGCAAATGTTGTTATTTGGCATGAGTTCATCTGTAAGGAAAACGGAAGTTAAAATTAAACTGTATTGACTGGAAAGTAAATTGTCACAAGGATAGCAAAATCGTGACAAGACGATTAATATTACCTTCCAAAAGATAACTAAACCAATCTAAACATAGAAACATTCATACCCTAAGCACTTGACTACTTTCCTTACTGTAGGGATAATAAAATCGTAAAGATAAAGAACTAGGGATGTCCCCGAGATCCTTAAAAAGAAACCCTAGGCCCGACATACGTCAGCTTAAAGGATCTAAAATGGATTACTCCATCGCAGGACTTGCGCAGCAAGTACGAAATCATTTAGTCTTGTGATTGATTCATAAGGAGAAAGGGTACAAACCCTCAACAAGGATGGCAGACCCCCTATGCAAGTTATCTTGCAAAAGGACGTATTTTTGCATATCCTCCTAAATAAGGAAAGTTGTAAACCGGAAACTAGCATATCTAAGGAACTTAGGGTTGACCAAGTTGGATTAATAAGGTACGCCCTACACCGGAATGTAAAGGATCTTGCCAATTTACAAGACACCTTGGGAACGAGTACTGATATACTCAAGAGGAAAGGACACTTCCTTAGCAGTTTGCCAAACAACTCGGTTGATTAATGGAATTGTTTGTGCTTGCTAGAGATTTTAGGGCTCTGTTTGAATTAGGAATTACAAATTAAATGAGTACCTATACTTCAGGTTAAAGGCCTGAAGGAAGAGGCAGTTCAGTTACCCCTGACTACCTGCCTAACCCTAACCAAGGGGGTTGTTCACCACGTCGGGAACGTGGACCGAACCCGCCACGAGAGGTCTCTCCGTTGAGCTCTACTTGGAGTAAGAGGACGCTTGGGTGCCAGGGGGGGCTCTGGCCGTAAATCCCTCGCCTTCCGGGTCCTGCACAAGAGGCTAACGTGACTCGGGATTGGATCTCGAGGCCCGCATACTAGTTTACGTGCAGAAGCTTGGAATAGTGATCACTATGGATTGCTGGATAGCCTTCAGGCGGATTATGGACAAGCCTACGGGCGGAACTCCTTGTATTTCAATGATAAAATGATGAAATGTTAAAAAAAAAAAAGAACTTGCTTGATATTTTTTTTCTATGTCATGTGATAAGATTACGTGAAGGAACCATTGCTTAACAGGGTTAATTAAAGAAGCTGATTGTTATATGTCAAATTAATGTGTTAGATAATTACATAACTAAAAAAAACCGAGAAAAGTGCGGAGGATGGGCCATGGGTCCGTCCTACGGTTGGGTGGTCCCGATTAGCCGGGAACTTTTCTCAAAAATCTCGAAGAACAGCGAAATGATCATCATCATCAAAACCAATAACGAGAATGATGACCTAGAGTTACGTCTTACCCGATTTACGCTATTTTAGGGGAACGGAATGGGACTATGCCTTCTCGTTTCCCATTCTCCTTGAACCAAGTGCAGCGTGAATCCGCTTCGGACCTGGCGTTTCTGCGTAAAGTAGTTCGCTCGGGCTGACGCTAGTTGCTGTTAGTTAATGACCCATTAGGAAAACCCTAATTCTGGTCGATCCTAAGTGGGAATGGCCAGGATACTTCCGCTACGTGGCAAACGTGGGAAGACCTAGATCGCAAAACCAGTAACATTCCATGGGAGTGCCGGACGGAGTTTTCTAGACATCCTTTCCGATGGACTGCTAAGATGTGTCCTGGATGATACTAGTGGACATGTTACACTAAACTCATAAACGTTTATTAATTTAATACGTATTTTGCGGAATCACTCGCTATGGAATCACCCACGTACACACTAAATTAATGAAATGCTAGAAAAGGATAGGCGTCCCCATCAACTTCTCGCACAAAGAATCCACTTTGTGTATGAGCCCCGGTCAACAAAGTTTACAGAATCCACCTTTAAACCTCATGGAATCCACCATGGCACAGAATCCACCATGAAATATGCCTCCATCAACTTCTCGCACAAAGAATCCACTTTGTGTATGAGCCCCGTTCAACAAAGTTTACGGAATCCAGTGTAAAACCTCACGGAATCCACCGTGGCAAGGAATCCACCGTGAAATATGCCTCCTGACATCATACCCCCGGGGTGGGATAGCAATTGTCCTCAATTGATATTAGCTCAATGTGAAGCTAACAGAGTGGGGAAAGCATTTAAGTCTCTAGCATGCATCCATTGGGCCTCTTCAATAGGATGGTTTTTAAACTTGACCAAATATCTAGAATGTCTACGGCCAGTTCTAGTGGTCATAAAGTCAGTATCTATGATAGCTTCAAGCTCAAGGATTTCAGTCTCTTCATCTAACAAAGGTGGGTTTTCATAAACAGGGTGCACAGGTAATTGGCCTCTAAAGGGTCGTAATAAACTAATATGAAAGGTGTTGTGAATTTTCCAGTGTGGTGGTAGTTCTAACTTAAATGCATTGTCATTGATTTTATGAATGATCTTGAATGGTCCATAGAATCTAGGTTCTAATTTCACAACTGGGTGTTTATCTACACTTTGTAATCTACGTTTTTCTATTCTTAACCAAACATAGTCATCAACATTGAAATTCATGGCTTTTCTTTTCTTATTGGCTTGTTTTGTATATAATTGCTGGGCTTTGGCAATCATGTCTTTAATCTCATAAAAAATAGTAGCGTGCATGTTAGCAATATCATCAGCACTCTGAATTCTATTTGATAAAGATGCAACATGTGTAGACAATCTATAACCATAAATCACTTCAAACGGTGCTTTCTTTATGGCTGTGTGTGGTGTATTGTTATATGCAAACTGCAATAAATGTAAATATGTGTCCCATGTCTGTGGTTTAGAAATAGTGTAAGCACGTAAAAGATCTAAAATAGTACTGTTAGTGGCTTCTGTTTGTCCATTAGTTTCACGATGAAATGCAGATGAGAAATCAATCTTTGTTCCTAGGTTAGCAAACAAAGTAATCCAAAAGTTATTACAAAATCTAGAATCACGGTCAGAAATAATAACTTTTGGTAATCCATGATTGGTGAAAACAGTTTTCAAAAACAATTGTGCTGCCTGAGATGCTGTTAAAGTTTTCTTGCATGGAATGAAATATGCTTGTTTACTAAACCTGTCTACAATAGTCCAAATCATATCATGGTTAGCTTTAGTGTTAGGTAAACCAGTAATAAAGTTCATAGAAATCTGTTCCCATGGTCTTGATGGAATAGATAAAGGCATTAGTAAACCATACTGTTTACCATGATGTCTCTTAACTCTTTGACAAATCAAACATTCAGAAACAATGTTAGATACATTAGTGTCCATATATGGCCAATAAAAATCTTCAGTCAATGTACGTAAAGTAGATATAATACCTCTATAATGACCTTGATATGGAGGACAATTAATCTCATTCAAAACAAAAGATCTAAATGGGACTGTAACACATAATCTCTTTTCATAAAACATGAATCCATCATTATAAGATAGTGAATCAATAGGAATCCAGTTATTTCCAACTAATTTATTCCAATCAGCATGAAAATTAATGTCCTAATGATAAGTATCTTTCATAGGGGTTAGTGAATCAAATGATATGACAGAGATATTATGAATAGTCGGTCTCCTACTTAAAGCATCAGCTTCTACTACATTTTCTTTTCCTGGTTGGTATTCGATAAGGAGATGAAACCTCTGAATAAAAGCTGCCCATTTGATATGTCGATCAGATATTTGGGATTGACTAAGGAGATGTCTAATACTTTGTTGGTCAGTCTTAATCATAAACTCAGAACCCATTAAGTAATGTTTCCATTGTCTTAAAGCTTGTACAACAGCTAACAATTCTTTATCATATGTGGAATATTTAAGTTCGGATGGTTTCAATTTACAGCTAGAATAGGCTATGGGATGATTATCTTGCATAAGTACGGCTCCTATTCCAGATCCGCTAGCATCAGTAACTACTAAAAGAATGATCTATTGAAATCAAGTAGTTGTAATATAGGAGTATGGGTTAATGCATGTTTCAATAAATCAAAATATTTCTTTTGATTATCAGACCAATGATAAACAATACCTTTCTTTAAAAGTTTAGTCAAAGGCAAAGCAAGTAATGAAAAATTTCACACAAACTTCTTGTAAAAACTAGCAAGACCTAGAAAAGAACGTAGCTCATGTACATTTTTGGGTATAGACCACTTCAATATTGCTTCTATCTTCTTAGGGTTAACCTTAATACCTTCCGATGACACAATATGACCTAAATATTCAATTTCTGTTTGAAAGAACTCACTCTTTTTCGGATTAGCATACAATTGATTATCTTTCAACAACTTAAAAATCAAAGACAGATGTTCATAATGTTATTTCTCATTTTTACTGAATACCAAGATATCATCAAAGAATACTATAACACAATGTTGATATTTCAAAAATATGTGATTCATCATTCTACTAAATGTAGCAGGTGCATTAGTCAATCCAAAAGGCATCACTAAAAATTCATAATGACCAAATTGTGTTCTAAATGCAGTCTTAAATATATTAGATTTATCTAATCTCACTTGATGATAACCAGATTTAAGATCTATTTTACTAAATATGGCAGAACCTTGTAGTTTATCCATAACCTCATCTACCCTAGGAATTGGATATCTATTCTTTACAGTAATCTTATTTAGGGCATGATAATCAATGCACATGCGATAAGTATTATTCTTCTTCTTTACCAACAAAATAGGTGTGCCAAATGGAGAACTACTAGGTCTAATTAATCCTCTATTTAATAATTCCTCAACTTGATTTTGAATTTCTTTCTGTTCAATCTGGTTATGCCTATATGCTGCTTTACATGGTGGTTGTGTACTAGGAATTAAATCTATTTTGTGGTCTTCAGGATGTGAAGGAGGTAGTCCAGGTGGTAAATCTTCAGCAAAACAATCTTTAAATTATGCAAGGAATTCTTTATGCCTAGGGTGCATATGTTTTTCTTTAGCTTGTAGTTCATTCACCCAAATTAGACAAGATTTACTACTTTTGTGTAATGCACGTTTAGCTTGAGTATGAGTAAGCAGTGGAAAATTATTTGATGCGTGCATACCATACAATGTAATGTATTTTCCTTGAAAATGAATTTTAATTGAATGCGTGGAATAATCTATGTCAAGATTATACTGATGAAGCCAAGGCATACCTAGGATAATATCACTGGACTGTAATGGTACAACTATAAAATTCCTTCTTTCAGTGTATTCACCAATTTGAATTTCTAAATCATGCACCTCTTGTGTTCCATTATACCTTGTTCCTAAGAATGCTGCTTTAATGCGATAATGCGTAGGAACAGTTTGTAAATTCAATTCTTTCACTAACTTTGCAGAAATAAAATCATGTGTACTACCATCATCATGCAAAATAATATTTTCTTTTCCATGCACTAAACATTTCATTGTCAACAAAGAATGTGGAGTTGGAAGACCTGGTAAAGTATCCGAATGAGTAGTAATGTCATCCTCATCTTCCGTAAAGTCAGGCATTTTCTCATGTTCTTCATCTTCCATTGCTCCAAGATAGTTGATATGGACATGTGGCTTCTTTGATTGGCAATTGGCTGCTAGATGTCCAGGTTGATGGCATTTGTAACACACTATAGGTTTGGCTTTAGATACATTGTTTGCAATGGCAGGAAGTTTAGGAATATTAGGATTTGGCTGTGAGGATGGCTTAGGGTTTTGATTGGTATTTGATGGCAAAGAAGGTGGTTTTGTCCAAGACTTACGAAAAGATGATGAAGGAAATCGACTTTGATTGAATCTTTTAAAATTTGAATTGAATTGCTTAGAACCATAGTTACCATTTGCTTGAAATTGTTGTGGACGCTTGTCTCTTCCTCGAAGCTTGTCTTCAGTGTCATGAGCTAAAGAAATTGCATCTTCAAGAGTTGCAGACTTGAACATATTGACTTCAGTGTAGTAATGCCCAAGTAATCCAAACATATACTTGCACTTGTGAGTCGCTTCAGGTACATCTTCAAGTATGAATAGTTGCAATAAGGCATTCCAAAAGCATTCGGTGTATTGGGAAATAGGCTCACGATCTCTTTGCTGAAGAAGGTCCCATTGCTTTATGGCTTTTTCATGGAATTGTGGAGGAAGGAAATTCTACATAGACTTCTTTTTGAAACTCTCCCAGATAGTGGGACAATCTATGCTCTTACGAACCACGGTCCACCAAAGAGATGCTCTTTCCACTAAATGATTAATGATACACTTGATTTTATCTTTTTCAACGTATGTCTCTTCATGAAAGTAATCATCAATCTGACTGATGAATGCAAGTGTAGTCTTTCCATCTCGAGTTCTACTCAAAGTACGGAATTTGAAATTTATTTTACTTATCTTTGTTTCTTTGCGGATGGATTGAGCTTCGAGAGTCGCATCAATGGTTCGTCTGATAAGATCTTCGGGTTGTGGTCCATCTTTGTCAGTAGTCAATTGTTGTAAATTGGCCAATTGAACTTGCAAGGCTTGCCAAGCTCTTCTTTCTTCATCCAACTGCATCATAATTAAATCCAACTTTTGTTCCATCGTAGGTTTAGGAAGATCACCTTCAGCCATTAAATCATTTATATTTTGTTCCGTCATCCTATAAAAATTCAAAAGACCTTACAATCTCAAAATCCAATTAGCGGGATGAGCGTAGCTCAAAGTCGGGTGTACAAGTTGAAACTGGTTCAGCAAGTTTGCGTATGCAAACAAAGTCTTCCAAGGAACAACTTTGCAGTTCAGTGCTTCTGTGTAGGAACAATCCTTATGGGAATTTTTTGCATAAGTCAGTTTTTGACCTCTGCTGACTTGCAAAACGTGCAGAGTTACAAAACTTAATGTACTTGACAAACTTTGAAGATTTTTGTGACTTGTAACTTTTTTGATTAAGCTTGGAGCTTAATTTGAGTACCATGTCGAATTTTTAGGGGGGGCCGTTTTTCAGCCGTGAAATTTATGGCGAGAACATCCTAATGCCTTGATTTGAAAAAAATCGATTAAGTAAGCTTTTTTAAGCTTACTATTAAGCCTTTAAACGTTCAAATAAGCTTTTCAAGCTTTCAAGCTATGGAGTTACTCTCAGACTGTTGAGAAGAAAACGACTTGTAGAAGGAACTTTCCTTGTGGTCCTCCGCTTCCCCAAGCCGGTCCTTTGCGATCAAAGGCTATAGACAGAGGTTCTTGACCGCTAGGAATCCACCCGTATCAACCGTTTGCGATGAAATTGACTGTAGAGCTCGATCGTTCCAAGAGCTCAGCCTTCGTGCAAGATGGGTAGCGATTGGAAGCTCTCGATCTCAGCTTCACTCTGATACCACTGGTGCACAGATCGGATGCTGTATGCTCGCGTAGTGAGTGCCGGAAGGTCCCCAAGAACAAAATAACTATATCTTTTGCACAAAACTCAAGGTAGAAAGCATGCATGACATGAACAGGAGACCAATTGGGTGCAATCTCCCCCCATGCCTTGTGTAAGTGCTCCACAAAGCATGTATTTTATGTATTAATCATCTTCAAGCTCAAATAATAGCCCAAATTACAAAATAGCATGCTTTTGGCTTTTGAGTTTTCTTTAGCACAAAATAGAAATAAAGCTAATGGGTGGGCGCCCAAATAGTCAGGCATACCCAATACAATGTCCAAATACAAATATCATAATCGTGCGCCCATGCGCATACAAAATAATAAATAAATATCCAACCCCTTAATAAATAGGTGCGATAAAATATAGGCGCCATGCCTAAGGTATGCGCCCATCAAAATATAAGTGATAACTCAAATACACGCTATCCTCCAATGCTTTCCTCCGCCACTGCTCCTATCTCTACACATCAACTGAAGCATTCACAATCGTTAGTAAAATAATACAATTAAACCGACAAAAGTGAATACCTAGCAGTCTTCAGCTACATAAATAAATCAACTAGTTAGAAATCAATCCTAACCTTAATTTATCACGAGTGCACACTCTAAACTCATAAATGTTTATTAATTTAATATGTATTTTGCGAAATCACCCGCTATGGAATCACCCATGTACACACTAAATTAATGAAACTCCCGAAAAGGATAGGCATCCCCATCAACTTCTCGCACAAAGAATCCACTTTGTGTATGAGTCCCGGTCAACAAAGTTTACGGAATCCATCGTAAAACCTCACGGAATCCACCGTGGCACGGAATCCACCGTGAAATATGCCTCCTGGCATCAGCCCATGTTCGAAGGGCGTAAGCATGTGCAAATAACTTGAGTTTAGCCTCCAAATCGATCAAGCACTCTGTGACTTCTTCTATGTTCTATGAAGGATTTCTCGATTGCTATCTCATGTAAGGTTCTAGGAGTTTCCTATGATTGTGTCATGGTTCTCCTCGGATGTGATTGGTATAGTTTTGTCAACCTGTTGTGACATTGCTGTATCCACTCTTGATTGGTCAATGCAAGTTTTGTTGTCAGTGGATTGAGTGGTGCAAGCAACCATTGATGGTAATAGTTGCTTTGGCATTTTCAGAACACATGGATGTGTCTCAGGTTTCACCGCTGTTAGGAGAGTTGGCAATGGGTTTATTCATTGTTGAACTTCATGCCTTATTTCTTAGCCCTTCAACACTCTTAGTCTCAATCTTCTTGGCATCTACGACCACTTGTAATTACCATTGTTTTCGTTGTTTTCTCTTCTTCTTCTTGGGAAATTGAGGAGTATCCTTTAAAAATCCAAAACCCTGAACTAGATCAGTCGTTGATGTGCTCCTCAAGATTCTCGATTCTTGGTGTGTCCTCATGGGACATAGTTGCAGCCTGTTGGACAGCCTCGCTAGGTTATGAGGATACAAATACCTCTCTTTTTGGAGAGTCTAGCTCTTCAGGTAATTCTCCTGCGTTTAGCTCCTCATCTGATTGCATTGGTAGTTTCTCCGAGTCAGGGGGTGTTTGCCCTAGGCCCTTGTCCTCACCCATTGAAACATGCCTCCATTGCTTCTTATTAGTGCAGGTGTTGTGTTTAGAGTTGTTTTCTCTTGCTTAGGAAGTTTAGGTGACTCTAGTGTAGAACCAAGAGATAGTTTAGGATTCATGTCATGTAAGCTTGGATGAAACCAGCTGAAGAAGTCAGGGTTGTATTGATGGGAAGCACAGAGTTCTAGGATTGTAGGGTCTTGAGTGAGGCAGAAGACATATGCGCTAACATCAAGCACCATGCTCCCCACTCCCATCCTACTAGCCACGTGTAGATCTTCTTCTAGAAGTAGTTTATCGTACAAGGGATGTTTTTGGACAATGGTAGAAAGCTGGACCTCATGGACCATTGCCAACACTCTTAATGAGGTCGGGGCAATGTATGTGAGATGATGTGTTGATGTCCAAAGGGCTTTCCTTTGCTTAGTGAGTGTCATTAGTCAGTGACCGATTTTGGCTGCCAAACTCTGGAGATATTCACCGTGGCTTTGTGCTGGCTCTCCATCGATACCTTCATCTATACAGCTTGGACTTCTTTTGTGATCTTCTACGATATTTGTAAGCCTGTCCTTAGCATTGTCTCCGGACCTTTTTGTTTCAAGCATGGCCTCGTTCACTAGTTCTATTTGTTCAACATGTGCTTGTATCAACTCTTTCAACAAGTCCTTGCTCTTATTACTAGGCTTGTCTAGTATGTCAGAATATTTTTTGTCTTTCCCTTAATGTTTAATGAGTTTACCCTTGCTAAAGGCTGCGATTATTCTCACATATGGTAGTGTCAAGTGTATCCTCTATGCTACATAATCGCCCTCACACTTCGTCGCCCTTTTGAAGGGTCTTCCTAGGAGGATTTCCTTTCCACAATCAGCACTATTTGGAGGAACATGGATTAGGATAGGCAAGCTTTTAGTTTCAATAGTTACAAGGATTTTACACTTCCCTACAAGTGTTTGTGGGTGTCCCCTGTGTAAGGACTAAGAGTTGCATTAGTTGATGTAAGCTCTGGTTGGCCTAGTAAGGTCCATGCTTCATAGGTCAAGATATTCAAATTTTCTCCTTCATCGATGAGAGCATCCACACTATGCTCTCCTTTCGCAATGAGTTTGACCCTAAGATAAGCAGGAAATACTATGTCTTCATCTTCTAGGTCGTGGCTTATACATTCAAACCTTTTGATACATGCCTTTGAGTCCCCAACTGCACAACGAGATGTGGATTCCCAACTGATGTCTTCGGTCATTTGTGCAATGCCATTCAAGGTACATTCATCATCAGGACTGTCATGTTTAGTTATCCTCGCAGTTGTAGCTTAATGTTGTTGCATTTCGCTTTGACTAGATGCGATGCAACCTATATATGTTTTTGTGGTGTAGACTTTTTGCCCTTGTTGGTTAGATTGGCCCATTGAGGATCTAGGATCTCTGTTTTGTCTTTGTTTGGGTATGGGCTTTTGGTTGCTGTTTTGCAAGTGAGAATCTATGGTTGTGCAGAACCATTGCTACACTAGGATCTAATTTGGAGAACCTGTCATGGTGCACGTTTTTTCTCCAACCTACTTGGGAGAGGTGTGGAGGGGGAAGAGCCCCCTCTGTGGGGGTCCATTATGCTAAATATCATGCGCAATTTGAAGGACCATTCATAGTCAAGTTTTGAACTACTTGCTTTAGATTTCAGCTCATTGATAGATCTATGATGTGCTTTCGGCTCTATATGGTCTCTAGGTCGGTTTCATGCCTTCAAAGTGTCAAATCTGTATTCTATTCACCTCTCCGATTTTGATAGTTTTCTGTTTGATTCTCCGAGGTACAATTCTCAAGAGTCCGACTATTAGAATCAAACGTCCGATTTTGGGTTGGTCTGATCGGCCGATTGGACAGTTTGAGTCCAATTGGTATGATTTTTGTGCGTCTAATTTTGGAAATTAGACACTTGATTTGACATGTGTTTCATTTTGAAGTGTTCGATTCTAGATGGTCCAATTTTGGTGTGTTCGATTTTGGTACGTCCAATTCTGGGAATCGGGCATCCGATTATGGGGTGTTCGATTTTGGATGGTCCGATTATGAAATGTCCGATTTTGATTGGTCTGATTTTTATGCATCCGATTCTGGGATGTTTGATTTTCAAAATTGGATAGGTTATATTCGATCAGATAGGATGGCTTGTTCCGATTTTGAGAATTGGTGATTCTGAGAATCGGACCATCCGAGTCCGATTCTGAGAATTGGACTCTAGTAACATTGTCCAATTCCTGCGGACGAGTTTTCAGGAATGATGAAAATCACTTGATTCTAACGATTTTGGTCATGAGGGATCACACAAAGTTCCAGAATATAAGAATAGATCCTAATGAAAGATTGTGTATACTCGGAATAGCAAATAAACTTCAAAATACAAATCGGCAAACAAATCAAACCATGTTGCCCTGTTATGATTGTAGAAATCCTAATGCCCATTTTTCCTTTTTTTTCTTTGTTTTTTCCTACCCTCATGTATCCAAATCACAAAGAAAACACCTACACCACTCCAACTTGATTTTTCAAATCCAAAAAACAAAAAAGCTACTTGCTAAGGAGATAGAATACCTTTTCAAACTCCCTCGCTTCCTACCTATCTACCTCAAGCACTGGCTTGGGGAAAAGCCTACTTCAATGCTCGATTCAGAGCGCACAAGAACTGAAGGCTTGAATCTGTTGGTTTCGGCAATGTAACCAAAATGTAGAGGAGAGCTTAAGCTCAACTACCAAGACTCGTGGACCACTTATTGTTCAAGTGTTTCAAGCTGAGCACTAATGGCTACCTCTCACATAGCCAACACGCTATCTCTCTCTAAGAGTATAGTGAGCTTACCTCTATGCCTGATTGAGTTGCCTCCTCTCTCGAGCAATCCAATAGCTCCACGATCCAAGTGCAAGCTTCAAGCAAGCTCCACGCTCCAAGCTCCATTGCCGCAAGCAAGACAAGAGAAGAGAAGAGAAGACTAGAAGAGAGGAGAAGATGGAGAGCTTCTTCACCATGGTCTCTCACCCTCACATACTCACTCCCTCACACTCTCACACTCCCTCTCTCAAGCACAAGCTCAAGCAAGCAAGAAGAAGAAGAAGAAGAAGAAGAAGAAGAAGAAGAGAGCTACTTTTGGCCACACACAAGAATGAGCTTCTCATTCACTTTTTAACTTTATATACAAATCCTAAATCCCTTTTGGGTGGTCATCCCCTTATCCCCTTTTTTACATGGCCGCAGCCGTGGCCTAGTCCCTTTTTCCCATTGTCCTCCTATCTTTCTAGCTTCCTTCCTACCGCCCATCTATCTTTACAATTTGCACGGCCGACACTCTTAAAATAAATCATGATGTGCCTTGCACTCTTTTACAAAAGTATTGACTTGTGCTTTTTCTTGTGCGCCTTTGTCCTTGATTTAGAACCTTTTTGCACCTCTTATGTTTCCATATTTTTCTTGGTGCACCTTTGCCTTCTATTTCACTTTTGCATTGGCCTTGTCTTCCGCTTTAGATTTTCCACCTTATTCATCTATGGATTAATAGAAGTGTGAAAAGTGGAAGGTCTCTTAGTGTTGCACTTATGTGCATCCACCTATACATATCGTGCGTCTACTTTCACATAATCAATACACCCATAGTGCACACATGAACCCACATAGCCACACATACATAAGCACACACTCAACACACCTTTGCACACTCACCTCACTTGTATAAAACTTTTGTATCTACAAACCACACATAATGTAGCCACATCAGGCAATCCATCCCATCAGCATATAGTGCATATTTCTATCCACACATATATCCAAAAGGTACATTCAACTACACACTTAGCACAATCAAAATTTGTTACAGGAGGAGAACCCCTTTTCCACCTCAATTACCTTAAGTCCACCTTACTAGGAAGAAAATATCGAGGGATAGATTGAGAGAAATGTGGTGTCTTCATAGGTGTACACACATGGTGCACTCATCCGCTCACACATATCATGCATCTAGAATATATAAGTTGACAAATTAGTTTTATAAAATAATTACCTCGGGGCATCTCTTGTATAGAACATGTAAGATACCATGTGACTTCAAAAGAAAGAGTATTATATTTAGTAAAATTTAAAAGATTATATTTACAAAGGGTTTTTTAAATTGGAATTTGGGAAAAAATTGTACGTTTAGTAAAGTAAAAGGGGTCTTTTTAAGGCCTTATAGCATATAAAGAAAGGGTATTTCTTAATATCCTTTAAACACATTATTTAGGTGATTCCTTATAGGTGGACCCCTCAAGGGCATCCACTTAGGTGCCTAATCTTTCTAGTGGGCATAACGCATTTTCCACATGCAGATATAGTACACACACACACACATGCCCACTCATTTTGCATAAGAAAGCACTACAACCACTATTGCATACACCATTCTCACACTGCACCTCAAGCTACCTAGATATAGTGCATTAAGCCATTGCACACATAGACATGGCACATGCTCTTGCATGAATTCTTTCTTTCTCAAGGTCCATGACTTTCATCCTAGTGAAAGGAGGAAACTTGTAGGGCATTGAGAAGGAAGCAATGTTTTGCTTAAGTAAACTATAATACCTTGTAGCACATACACACAACCAAAACATCATAATCACCTCAACTTGTCTAGGAATGCTCCTGTACACATACACCATCTATGCATACATGCATTAGGAACTCACCATCAATACCACATGAGGCCACAAGATCCATAGGACATTATCACTTACGTGTGTCGTAGTACACATGAATTAGGCCCACCATGTGTGTTGCCTTAATCCACCCTTTCTTGGTCATAAGGTGCTAATCATAGTAGCCCACACACCATGCATACACATACAGAGAGAATTTAGGACATGCTTAGGACTCTATTTAGTCACTTCCACTCTACACTCTCATGGGAACTTGTACCATCATGAGCACTTGAGTGTATATGTGCTACAACATGCACTCATAACACCTCGTGCATCCATGAGAGTGCAGTTCCACTTACTTCATCCTTCTATACACAAATACATGTACTCTTCTTAGACCTATACAGTACTCTCTGAGTCCTACTCAAACCTATCTCATTGCAACCAAAAAATCACTCAGTGAATCACTTGCCCCACTACATAGCACTAGCATACATGTATTGAATAGGACAATCATCTAGCAATCTTGCATAATGCATATGTCTACATATAGCACTCATATAGTATAACCATACTTGCATGAGGATGCTCATTTTGCATGTGTTATGTTGTATGCTTTTCTTAAATAAAAATCAAAACAAAAACCTAAAATACAAACAAAAATGAAAATGAACATAAAGCACAAGAAAGCCTCAAGCAAGGCATAAAATAAGAGACTAAAATGGGGACACCACATTGCCAAGTCCACAAACAAGAGAAACTTTCCTAGGGATGGAGTGGAAAAAAACAAAAATATCATTCTAAAAACTATCTACCAAGGATCAAAACCTGAAGAAAAGACTATAAAGGAGATGCATGCACTTACAATGTGGATCTGAGCTTCAACTTTACTAGTAGTAGAGATACTAGTCCTCACCTAACTCTCAACCTTGAGAATACACCCCTACATGCCTCATAAATCAAGCAATTCACCTAGTCAATCAAGAAACAATGGTGACCTTAGCTAGCAATATGGATAGATCCAAAAATCAAACTTGTCCAACCCACAACCAATAGCTTCCAATAGGCTATAGGATTTAACATCCAAAATAATGGGGCTAAAAGCATAGAGCATAAGCTTGTCAAATTACAAGCGCAAGGAACAATCACCATCAATCAACTAGTTGATATCAACAATGACACCAAACAATAGCTTGTAAATATACAAGAAGAAATGGATAGCATCTGATGGATGTTGCAAAATACAAAATCTATAGACTCATCACAAGACTCCCTTTGGGATCCTATGCATAGACATATGTTTGACCAAACTAATATACTATAACTAAGATTCCATATTGCAAATTTATTCTAACAAGAATGGGAAGATGTTGAGAAATAGAGACCAAGGCAAACAATCTTCTCCATGATGCCAGGTAAGTGTAAGCATTTAGACTTTGCTTAGGGGAATAGGGGTGAACTTAGTTTACAGGGTTGGATGGCACTGAGAAGACCTATTTTCTACTTCTAAAATATTTCTTTCATGAAACAATTTGTTGAAGCTAGCTAGGGGGATAACCTCATCATGTAAGTAATGAACATATAATAGTTAGAAGGGGTGAGCATGAGGGACCATGAAGGAAACTATTGCCAGGGACAACTCATGCCATAACCTAGCTCAATAGCTAGCTCATATCAATAAAGTCAAGGAATGGGTAAAGAAAATGTAGGAATAGCTACAAAAAGAGCAGACCGATAAGGTGCTTACTATCCCCAAATGTCTCACATATTGATGGATCTCTCCAAGAACTGCCATGTGTCAACCTCAGCACAAAAAGAAAGTGGAAAAAGTAGAAAGCATAAGTCGAGTCACCTAATGAAGGTAGCCTAGGAAGGAATCAAACAAAATGGAAGATGCAGGATGAAAAATGACTAAAAGCATAAGGGCAGCCTCCAAAATCAAGTCAAAGGAAAAAGCACATTTTTAAATGCAAGGCACCCCTAAAACTGTTGTAAAAGAGTGCCAAGCTCCCTCCTATGCAAATTGTAAAAGGTAGGTGGGCACATGTAAGAAAGAAGGCAAATAGAAGGCACAAAGAGGGAAATGGAAAAAGGACCTTGCCACAATGGCTGGTAATGTAAAAAAGGGGATAAAGGGATAACCGTCCTAATAGGATCTTAGGGTTTTGTATATAAAGTTGAAAATTGATCATGAATGCAGATTCATTCTTTGGTGTGTGGCAAAGTGGACACTTCATCTTCTCTCTGTCTATTCTCTTGCTCGCTTTCTTGTGAGTATTTGAGGGAGGGATTGTAATATTCCGCGTAAAAAAAAACGAATTGGATAAATGGAAATTTTTTTATTTCCCCCCCTATCTCTCCACCCGACAGACGAGCTGGAGGGGGAGGGAAATAGTAGGAGCCATTAAGCTCCTTGTTGGAGCCTTATGGAGGCAGGGGGGACATGCGTGATGACATGCAGGGAGGGAAGATCCCCTTCCCCTCCACTATTTAAACAAGGGGGCTGCCGTGAGTTGGAGGGGGAAGCCGTGAGAAAGAGCCGTGAATCTGACGCTGTGGCGTCATCATTGCCGTGAGTTGGAGGGGAGAGGTCGAGCTGGTCGCCGCTGGGAGATCAGTAGGGTCGCTGCCAGTCGTCTCGGCGCGCTGCCTGTAGCCGCAGGCCACGCTGCTTGGCAGCTATCTCACATCTGGGGGAATTATTTCTCCCCCCCACGTGCCTTCCTAAGCTTCCAGAAGGCCCTTGGAAGATTCCAAGGGGCCCTCTTAAGCCCCCTTTTCCACATCCTTGTTCTTCCCCCCTCCCGGGTTTAATTCCCCCTAAGCCCCTTGTTCCCCCCCCTCTCGGGTTTAATTCCCCCTAAGCCCCTTGTTGTTCCCCCCCTCCTGGGTTTAATCCCCCCTAAGCCCCTTGTTCCCCCCTCCCGGGTTTAATCCCCCCTAAGCCCCTTGTTCTCCCCCCCATCCCGGGTTTAATTCCCCCTAAGCCCCTTGTTCCCCCCTCCCGGGTTTAATCCCCCCTAAGCCCCTTGTCCCCCCCCCCCGCCGGTTTAATCCCTCTAAAGCCCTTTTTTTTCCTTCCCCTCGGTTTTAAACCCCCCTAGGATTTTTAAATTCCCTTTCCCCTTAAGCCCCTCCCTTGACTTGGGAACCTACCCCCGTGTTTTATTTCCCTAAACCTTATCACCCCCTTATAACCCTTTTAACCCTTTTTCAACCCCCCCCTCATAACTCTTATTTTCCCACAACTCCCTAAGCTTTCTTCCTAATCTCCCCATATCCCCATTATTATTTCCCCCCCGAACCTAGAAATCCAAACCATCATCATGGCCTTGGATGGTATCCCGTAAGGGAGAAGTAGCCGTGAGATAAAAGAAAGGGAGGGAAAGTAGAGGGAGTGCAAAGAATAAGTGAAGGAGGAAGAGTGGAAAAAAGATAAAAGAAAGGGAAGGAAGGAGAAGACGGTGGAATTCCAGAAGAAAGAGGAAAAGGCTATCTCACATTCGAATTACGATGCCGCCGAAGAAAGTCCAAGGTGTAGCTGCGGGAGGGTCATCTCCCAGTATCCATGTGGATATCTCACCCCAAAACCAGGTTTTTCTTCTTGGCTTTAATTCGGTTTTAAGCTGATCATGCAAAGAAAAATTGTTAAGGATAGGATATATTTGTTCGAGTTATTGTAATGAAGGAGTTTAGCTTATGACTGACGATGTATAGAACTTAGTTTTCTTCAAATTGCATCGAGCATTATAAATTACGAGCAAGATTATCCATTTACTATAGTAGTATATTTTACTTAAATCCTAAGGTGTAGAAATTATATCTTGCACCATTAGTCTTATTCCTTTCGCAACGAATCATTATAAATGGTTAAATTCATGAAATGTTTCTTTCGATGCTCAAATTATTAGGGAGTTATCTTTGCAAATTACACATCTTAGCAAGGCAATTGTTGTTATTTGGCATGAGTTCATCTTTAAGAAAAACGGAAGTTAAATTAAACTGTATTGACTGGGAAAGTAAATTGTCACAAGGATAGCAAAACCGTGACAAGACGATAAGTATTACCTTCCAAAAGATAGCTAAACCAATCTAAACATAGAAACATTCATATCCTAAACACTTGACTACTTTCCTTACTGTAGGGACAATAAATTCGTAAAGATAAGGAACTAGGGTTTGTCCCTAAGGTTCTTAAAAGAAGAAACCCTAGGCCTGACATACGTCAACTTAAAGAATCTAAACACATTATTCCATCGCAGGACTTGCACAACAAGTATGAAATCATTTAGTTTTGTGATTGATTCACAAGGAGAAAGGGTAAAAACCCTCATCAAGGACGACAGATCCTTACGCAAGTTAACTTGCAAAAAGACGTATTTTTGGATATCCTTCTAAATAAGGGAAGTTGTAAACTGGAAACTAGCATATCCAAGGCACTTTAGGGTTAACCAAGTTGGGTATGCCCTACACCGGAATGTAAAAGGATCTTGCCAATTTACAAGACACCTTGGGAACGAGTGCTAATACACTCAAAAAGGAAAGAACACTTCCTTAGCAGTTTGCCATACAACTAGGTTGATTAATGGAAATGTTTGTGCTTGCTAGATATTTTAGGGCTCTGTTTGAATTATGAATTACAAATTAAATGAGTACCTATACTTCAGGTTAAAAGGCCTGAAGGGAGAGGCAGCTTCAGTTACCCCCGACTGCCTGCCTGACCCTAACCGAGGGGGTTGTTGACCGCGCCGGGAACGTGGACCGAACCCACCGTGAGAGGTCTCCCCGTTAAGCTCTACTTGGAGTAGGAGGACGCTTGGGTGCCAGGGGGGCTCTGGCCGTAAATCCCTCACCTTCCGGGTCCTGCACAAGAGGCTAATGTGACTCGGGGCTGGATCTCGAGGCCCGCATACTAGTTGACGGGCGGAAGCTTGGAATAGTGATCCCTGGAGATTACTGGATAGCCTTCGGGCAAATTATTGACAAGCCTACGGGCGGAACTCCTTGTATTTCAAAGATAAAATGATAAAATGTTAAAGAACTTGCTTGATACTACTTTTCTATGTCACGTGATAAGATTACGTGAAGGAACTAGTTCTTAACAGGGTTAATTAAAGAATTTGATTGTTATGTGTCAAATTAATGTGTTAGATAATTACATAACTAAAACAAACCGAGGAAAGTGCGGAGGATGGGCCATGGATCCGTCCTATGGTTGGGTGGTCCCGATTAGCCGGGAACTTTTCTCAAAAATCTCGAAGAACAGTGGGATGATCATCATCATCAAAACGAATAACGAGAACGATGACCTAGAGTTACGTCTTACCCGATTTACGCTGTTTTAGGGGAATAGAATGGGACTATGCCTTATGGCAGAGAGGTTAAGCTTTGCATCCCTCCCGTTTCCCATTCTCCTTGAACCAAGTGCAGCATGAATCCGCTTCGGACTTGGCGTTTCTGCATAAAGTAGTTCGCTCGGGTCTGATGCTAGTTGCTGTTAGCTAATCACCCATCAGGAAAACCCTAATTCCGATCGATCCTAAGTGGGAACGGCCAGGATACTTCCGCTACGTGGTAGACGCGGGAAGACCTAGATCGCAAAACCCGTAACATTCCATGGGAGTGCCGGGCGGAGCTTTCTAGACATCCTTTCCGATGGACTGCTAAGACGTGTCCTGGATGATACTAGGGGACACGTTACAAGTTGGTATCAGAGCCGACAAAAAATGGAATTGTTTTTATGAGATCTCAATAAAATGAAGTAAAGAAATTGTTACTGTCCAAACATTTTCTCATCTTCAATGCTGTCTTGCAGAACTATGAAGTGTGGAACAAGTTTTTGGTATTTCGGGTCATGTTTATGACTGCAATGCATTCTCTGCTTTATAGACAAAGAATTGGGATGATGAACATCCTGGAGCAGATTTATAATCCATCACCTTTATACATAGAATGAAGATGGACGGGGTCTTCAGGAATCTACTACATAGCCACCCACCGGTTTGCTTATCTACAGACCAACCTAAAAAGGATCAAGTGGTTGGATGACTTGAAAATCGTGAAGCTGTTCATTTTTGTGGAAGCTCACGTAAATTTAACTTTACATATTCAAGGTCGGAGGGTTGAAATGAACTTATATGTATATGAGGAAGTAACCTGTGTAATCCCAGCCGACAGGATTAAAGTGTTGGGCCGCCATGAGAAGTATAGATTCCAACGGAAAGGGTATCCTGAACTTCCAATGAATTATTGATTCCTAAAGATCCATGACCCAAAACCCTACTATTACACAGTTCCTATAGACAAATGCAATACAACGTTGTTCTCCCCAAACTAAATGTAATGATAAGGCTATGCCCATATAAATACAAATAAAGACTTCTTTTATCAATATCTGGCTATGCATAAGAGATGTTAAAAAAGTTAAGTAGCTACATTGTTTATGAGATAGCTGAACTAGAAATGAAAGATAAGCTAACGTCGATTATCATATAATAACGTTAAGAAAACTTTTATCCAGGCACAACCCTAGGTACAGGTTCCAAATTCGCCTCCTACATCAAGTACTGCTGTGACCCAGGAGAAGAAGTTCCTCCTCAAGCAGATAAAGCCACCCGAGTTTGACGGGAGAGGTAGATTCGTCCAGTCTGATGCTGAAATTTGGATTGAATCCATGGAGGATTACTTTGAAGCAGCTGGTACTGCACCTACCAATTAGGCCATGCTCACCAAGTTAAAACTCACCGGCGAAGCCAGACTTTGGTGGAAGCAATGGTGCAGGGATCAAGGGACTTCAGAGGGGTCCGTTACCTGGGAGAAGTTGAAGAAAGCCGTGCAGGGAAGATATTTGCCACCTGCATATCGTACGTAGAAAATGAATGAGTTCTACGAGCTAAAACAGCTAGGACTCACCCTTGACACATACTACTCTAAATTCGTCTCACTCTTAAAGTATGCGCCACAGATGGACATGACACAGCAGGTGTCCAAATTTTGCGCGGGCTTAAATCCACCTGTAAATACCCGTCTCGAATCTATGCGTCCATCAGATCTTCAGGATGCACTCATTCAAGCGGCGACTATAATTCAGGAGGTGCAAGCTAGACCAAGGGGTAACAAAACTTGGTCCTATAGTGACCCGAACAGAGAAGCATTCAGACCTCAAATGAAGAGAGTTCAAGGTCATAATCAGGGACAAAGGAAGAAAGCAAGGACAAATAATGTCAACAACTTTGTTCCTACTCAAAGTAATGGCCGAAACCTCCGTTGTTTCCACTGCAACGAACCCGGTCACTTCAAGAGGCAATGTCCCAAGCTCAGCAGAGGACATCGTCAAACGCCTTTCCAAGGTGCAGGCCGCGGTCAAGGAGGTCACCCGTGGAAGAGGAAGAACTGCGTGCATTGCCAATACGCAAATATGCGAAGAAGAAGATGAGGAAGATCTGACTATGGAAGCAGAATTCGAAAGAGCGACAGTTCATGCCGCTTTACACAAGAAAGGACCGAATCGCCAGTTCTCGGTGATTCAGACACCGTCGGACTATCAAGGTAAAGGTTTCGAAACCTTGATTGATTGTGGCAGTACACATTCCTTTATCTCACCAGCATATGCAAAAAGATTAGGAATAGCCACAGTAGAAGCACCTACCCTGCTTGTGGAATTGGCAAACGGTCGTGAGGTAACTTGTACCAGGCAAACTACTAAGGTGAAATTCTTTCTGGGAGGAAAGAAAACCTCGGTCAAATTCAGAGTCATGAATTTAGGTATCCATGAGTGTCTACTCAGGATGGATTGGCTTAAGCCTAATGACGCCCACATCCACTGTGGAAAGGGTCAAGTTTCCTTTCAAAACTCTAAAAGGGAATTTGTCACAACTCAAGGTGAGGCAGGAGTGCCAAAAATCCAATTAGCCAAAGTATCTCGGATCATAAAAGGTGTCAGAAAAGGATTACCCGTTTACCCAATCAAACTCAACAAGTTAGATCAAAAGCAAGAGTCTCATGAAGGAGCTTCTTGGCTAAAGGAATACGCTGATGTATTCCCTGAGGAATTGATTGAACTTCTGCCTCCAAGAGAAATAGATCATGAGATTAGGCTAGTGCCTGGAGCTGCACCAATTGCAAAAAGACCTTATAGAATGTCCATACCAGAAGCAATTGAGTTGAAGGAACAGCTCAAGCAACTGTTAGATCAGGGTTACATCCGACCTAGCAACCCACCGTGGGGAGCTCCAGTATTATTCCAGAAAAAGAAAGATGGGACACTTCAACTATGTATTGATTACCGAGGGTTGAATCAATCAACAGTCAAGAACAAGTATCCTATTCCTAGAATAGATGAGCTTCTTGATCGTCTTCAAGGTGCAAAGATCTTCTCCAATATTGATCTCAGGTCAGGTTACTATCAGATAAGGATCAAGGAAGATATTCCAAAACCCCAAAACCAGGTTTTTCTTCTTGGCTTTAATTCAGTTTTAAGCTGATCATGCAAAGAAAAATTGTTAAGGATAGGATATATTTGTTCGAGTTATTGTAACGAAGGAGTTTAGCTTATGAATGACGATGTATAGAACTTAGTTTTCTTCAAATTGCATCGAGCATTATAAATTACGAGCAAGATTATCCATTTACTATAGTAGTATATTTTAGTTAAATCCTAAGGTGTAGAAATTATATCTTGCACCATTAGTCTTATTCCTTTCGCAACGAATCATTATAAATGGTTAAATTCATGAAAGGTTTCTTTCGATGCTCAAATTATTAGGGAGTTATCTTTGCAAATTACACATCTTAGCAAGGCAATTATTGTTATTTGGCATGAGTTCATCTTTAAGAAAAACGGAAGTTAAATTAAACTGTATTGACTGGGAAAGTAAATTGTCACAAGGATAGCAAAACCGTGACAAGACGATAAGTATTACCTTCCAAAAGATAACTGAACCAATCTTAACATAGAAACATTCATACCCTAAACACTTGACTACTTTCCTTACTGTAGGGACAATAAATTCGTAAAGATAAGGAACTAGGGTTTGTCCCTAAGGTTCTTAAAAGAAGAAACCCTAGGCCTGACATATGTCAGCTTAAAGAATCTAAACAGATTATTCCATCGCAGGACTTGCACAACAAGTATGAAATCATTTAGTTTTGTGATTGATTCACAAGGAGAAAGGGTAAAAACCCTCATCAAGGACAGCAGATCCTTACGCAAGGTATCTTGCAAAAAGACGTATTTTTGGATATCCTTCTAAATAAGGGAAGTTGTAAACCAGAAACTAGCATATCCAAGGCACTTTAGGGTTAACCAAGTTGGGTATGCCCTACACCGAAATGTAAAAGGATCTTGCCAATTTACAAGACACCTTGGGAACGAGTGTTGATACACTCAAAAAGGAAAGAACACTTCCTTAGCAGTTTGCCATACAACTAGGTTGATTAATGGAAATGTTTGTGCTTGCTAGAGATTTTAGGGCTCTGTTTGAATTATGAATTACAAATTAAATGAGTACCTATACTTCAGGTTAAAAGGCCTGAAGGGAGAGGCAGGTTCAGTTACCCCCAACTGCCTGCCTGACCCTAACCAAGGGGGTTGTTGACCGCGCCAGGAACGTGGACCGAACCCGCCGTGAGAGGTCTCTCCGTTAAGCTCTACTTGGAGTAGGAGGATGCTTGGGTGCCAGGGGGGGCTCTGGCCATAAATCCCTCGCCTTCCGGGTCCTGCACAAGAGGCTAACGTGACTCGGGACTGGATCTCGAGGCCCGCATACTAGTTAACGGGCGGAAGCTTGGAATAGTGATCCCTGGAGATTACTGGATAGCCTTCGGGCAGATTATGGACAAGCCTACGGGCGGAACTCCTTGTATTTCAAAGATAAAATGATAAAATGTTAAAGAACTTGCTTGATACTATTTTTCTATGTCACGTGATAAGATTACGTGAAGGAACCAGTGCTTAACAGGGTTAATTAAAGAAGCTGATTGTTATATGTCAAATTAATGTGTTAGATAATTACATAACTAAAACAAACCGAGGAAAGTGCGGAGGATGGGCCATGGGTCCGTCCTACGGTTGGGTGGTCCCGGTTAGCCGGGAACTTTTCTCAAAAATCTCGAAGAACAGTGGGATGATCATCATCATCAAAACGAATAACGAGAATGATGACCTAGAGTTACGTCTTACCTGATTTACACTGTTTTAGGGGAACGGAATGGGACTATGCCTTATGGCAGAGAGGTTGAGCTTTGCATCCCTCCCATTGCCCATTCTCCTTGAACCAAGTGCAGCGTGAATCCGCTTCGGACCTGGCGTTTCTGCGTAAAGTAGTTTGCTTGGGTCTGACGCTAGTTGCTGTTAGCTAATGACCCATCAGGAAAACCCTAATTCCGGTTGATCCTAAGTGGGAACGGCCAGGATACTTCCGCTACGTGGCAGACGCGGGAAGACCTAGATCGCAAAACCCGTAACATTCCATGGGAGTGCCGGGCGGAGCTTTCTAGACATCCTTTCCGATGGACTGCTACGACGTGTCCTGGATGATACTAGGGGACACGTTACAGGGATTGTGAGTGAGTAAGGGAGAAAGTGTGTGAGGGTGAGGGATCTTGGAGGTGAAGCTCTCCACCATCTCCTCTCTTATCTTCTCTTGTCTCGCATGTGGCTATGGAGGATGGAACTTTGTAAAAATTCCGAACAGATAATTCCTTTTTATATGAAAGCAAAAATTTCCCCCCCCCCTCTCCTCTAGCCTAACAGTCGAGCTGGAGGAAGAGGGGGATTAGTAAGTGGGCAAGCTCCTTGCTGGAGCTTTCCAAGGGCATTAATACATGCCCATCGACACATTGAGGGGGGAGGATTCCCTTCCCTCCCCTATAAAATTAAGGGTGGGTGGCAGAGACAGGGGAGGCTACAAGGGAGGAGAGGATGAAGCCTTGGCGCTGCTGGTGCTGTTATCGAGCTATAGGAGGGAGGACGAAGATGAGGAGAATGCCGGTTGGTGCTGCCGAGCTGCTGCCTGCCGCCTACCGCCTCTATCCTCTCTCCCCATAGTGCCATCCTCTGCCGCTTTTTGTAGAAATTTCACCCCCCATCGCCGTCAAATTCCCCCCCCATGTGGCTACAAAAGCTTCAAGAAGCTTCTTGAAGCTTCTAAGGGGGGCTCCTTAAGCCCCCCTTTCTATACATTAGAATCCTTTCACCCCCCCCTCCCCTCCCCGGTTTTTCTTAGAACCCTTTCACCCCCTCTTATATCCTTTTTTTTTCTCACCCTTTTCCTTTCCCCCGGGTTTTAATCCCTTAAGCCGTTTTTTCTCCCTTAAAGCACCTTCCCGTGGAGGCCTTAACCCCTTTTCGAGAAACCCTTAAGCCTTCCCGTGGAGCCCCCATAAAACCCTTCCCATGGATGGAATCCCCAAAATGAACTAAGGCTTGAAAAGCCTTATTACCCTTTCTCCCCCGTGTTGCACCCCTCATATTCCTTTTTTTAACACACCCCCTAAGCCCCTTTTTAACCCCCGTGTCCCCTTTTCCTTACATACCCTTTTCCCCTCCCCGTGCTATAAGCCTTCACCCTTCACCTTTCCCTTTCACCCCGGTTTAAATCCCTAAAGCCTTTACTACTCTGTGTCCTAAAACCTCTCTAAAAATCCCCCCTTCCTATACCTTTTACCCCAAGCCCAAAGTTCTCCCAAGGTTCATATGGTTGCGAAGCCACACTCACTCATAACCTTTTTTCCGTGTATATACCCTATAGGGCCTTCTTAGGCTTTATAAACCTTTCCCTCTCCAAAGAAGCTAAGACCTTAAAGGTCTTGTTACCCCTTTTCGTGGTTAAATCCCTTAACGATTCCTTGCCTCGAAAGAGAGATGGTGGAATTCCGAAAAGGAGAGTAAAAGCTGCCTTCACGTTGGAAGGATTACAACTGCAATGCCGCCTAAGAAAGTCCAAGAAGTAGCTGCGGGAGGGTCATCTCCCGATATCCATGTGGATATCTCACCCCAAAACTGGGTTTTTCCTTCTTGGTTTTTATATCGGTTTTAATTCAATCATGAAAGATGAATTGTTAGGATAAGATATATTTTGTCCTAGTTATTTACGATGAAGGAATTTAGTTTAATTGAACATGCAAAATGGATAATGTATAAAACATAGTTTCCCTTCAAATAGCATTATGCATTGAAACAAATTATGAGCAAGATTATTTACCCACTAAAGTAGTATATTTCAGCTGAATCTTGAAGGTATAAAAACTGCATCTTGCACCATCAACCCCTATTTTTTTCAACAAATCATCATAGAAGATGAAATTCATGAAAGGTTTCTTACGTTGTTTAAACTCTAGGAAGATATCATTGCTAATTGCATATCTTAGCAAGGAAAAGATTGTTTATTTGGCATGAGTTTTGTTCGCAAGGAAAAAGGAAGATTAGTTGAATTTGCCTAACCTCAAAGCAATAAAGTTTAGGACTGAAAAATCAATTGTCACAAGGATAACAAATCGTGCCGAGGTGATCTCAATATTACCTTCTAAAAGTTAACTGAATTAATGTAAACTTAGAAATACCTATGCTGCGAAATATGCCTTGGAAATGATTTAAAAACCGAGAAACGTTATACCTTAAATACTTGCCTACCTTCCCTAATTGTAGGGTCAATAAATCGTAAATAAAAAAGAACTAGGGTTTGTCCCTAAGGTTCTTAAAAAGAGATCCTACGTCTGACAAACGTCAGCTTAAAGAAACTAAAACGGATTGTTTCATCGTATATTACGATGCAGGACTTGTGCAGCAAGTACGAAGTCATATGGTCTTGTGATTGATTCACAAGAAGGAAGGTTAAATACCCTCAACAAGGATGGCGGATCTTTACGCAAGTTATCTTGCAAAAGGATGTATTCTTTGATATCCTTCTAAATAAGGAAAGTTAAAAACTGGAAACTAAAGTATCCAATGAACTTTAGGGTTGACCAAGTTGGGTTAATAGGGTACGCCCTAACCCAGAATATATAAGGGACCTTGCGAAGTTGCAAGACACCCTGGAACGAGTGCTGATGCATTCGAAAGGAAAGAATCATTCCTTAGCAGTTTGCCAACAACAAGATCGGTTAATGGAAGTGTTTGTGCTTGCTAGAGATTTTAGAGCACTGTTTGATTTATGAATTACAAATTAAATGAATATCTATACTTCAGGTTGAAGGCCTGAAGGGAGAGGCAGCTTCAGTTACCCCCGACTGCCTGCTTGACCCTAACCAAGGGGGTTGTTGACCGCGCCGGGAACGTGGACCGAACCCACCGTGAGCGGTCTCTCCGTTGAGCTCTACTTGGAGCAGGAGGATGCTTGGGTTCCAAGGGGGGCTCTGGCCGTAAATCCCTCGCCTTCTAGGTCCTGCACAAGAGGCTAACGTGACTCGGGATTGGATCTCAAAACCCGCATACTAGTCTACAGGCAGAAGCTTGGATTAGTGATCCCTGTGGATTACTGGATAGCCTTCGAGCGGATTATGGAGGGCGGAACTCCTTGTATTTCAAAGATAAAAATGATTATATGTTAATAAAGAACTTGTTTGATATTGTTTTTCTATGTCACGTGATAAGATTACGTAAAGGAAACAGTGCTTAGCGGATTAATTAAAGAAGCTGATTGTTACATGTCAAATTAATGTGTTAGATAATTACATAGCTAAAACAAACTGAGGAAAGTGCGGAGGATGGGCCATGGGTCCTTCCTACGGTTGGGTGGTCCCAATTGGCTGGGAACTTTTCTCAAATCTCGAAGAACAGTGGGATGATTGTCAAAGGACACGAACAACGAAAGTGATGACCTAGAGTTATGTCTTACCCGATTTACGTTGTTTTAGGGGAACGGAATGGAACTATGCCTTATGGCAGAGAGGTTGAGCTTTGCATCCCTCTCATTTCCCATTCTCCTTGAACTAAGTGCAGCATGAATCCGCTTCGGACCTGGCGTTTCTGCGTAAAGTAGTTTGCTTAGGTCCGACGCTAATTGCTGTTAGGTAATGACCAATCAGGAAAACCCTAATTCCGGTCGATCCTAAGTGGGAACGGCCAGGATACTTCCACTACATGGCAGACGCGGGAAGACCCAGATCGCAAATCCCGTAACATTCCATGGGAGTGCCGGGCGGAGGTTTCTAGACATCCTTTCCAATGGACTGCTAAGATGTGTCCTAGATGATACTAGTGGACACGTTACAAGCTTGGAGGAAGAGGATTGAGGATGCTTGAGCTTGCATCAGGAATCATGGAGCTATCAGAGTGCTTGAGAGAGGAAGCAACTCAATTGGGCATCAAGGTAATCTCACTACACATGTAGAGAGGGATAGCGCGTCAGCTATGTAAGAGGTAGCCATTAGTGCTCACTTCAAACGCTTGAAGGAAAAAGTTGTCTGTGGGTCCTGGCAGTTGAGCAAGAGGTCCCTTTATATTTTGGTTCAATTTTCAGGACCAACAAATTCAAGCTTGAGCACTTGCATGCTTCAAATTGAGCATCAAGCTTGAGATGGATAGGAGGATTTGGGTTTTTAATCTGTGCTACAAGTAAGTAATTTTTGTTTTTGATGATTAGTTGAGTAGGAGAAAAAATTTCCGTACTTTGCTTTTGATTTTTATTTCATTTAGAGTAGGTTGGGATATTGAGAAATTGAAGAGGAAAGCTTAGGGTTTATTGCTCTAAAATAGACTGAAACAGGGCATAAACAATGAAAAAATGAAAAAAATGAGTGATTAGATGTATTGGAATAGCAAGGGGATTTATTGATGAGATTAAGGTTGTACCCCACAAGGGTTTAAGACCCCAGGAGGCAAGGGTAAACCTTGTTTGTGACCTGACATTGTGTGAGAGTGAGAGAGAGCTTGCCGGCCCCTACTTGGCAACGGATTGATCGAGCTAGTGGTCGGAGGTTTTTGTGACATCCAGGTTTATGAGACCCTTCCTCCACTTCCCTAGTTGTGTTCTAGAAAATCTAGAGTGCTACCATTGCTTGTACTAGTGGCATTTGATCGAATCATGCTTAAGTTGTCGTTTTAGCTATCGAAATCAAATAGTCGTAACAGTGTCCAATTCCCATAATCGGATGCTCATACCACCTTTTCTGATTTCCAAAAACAAACCTGCCATGTCACCACTCAGACAACCCACCCCTATCGGATTTTGAGAATTGGACAAGAGGAAATCAGACACATCCCATCTAATCATGACAATTGAACCTTAGAATTAGACCTAATGACCTGTCTAATTGAACTCCTATCTGAATCGGACCAAGCATCCTTGTCTGATTCCTAAAATTGGATATATTCAAATTTGACCACCCCACGTTGTCCGATCGAACACCCCGTTTGATCATGACAATCGGACCTGAATCGGACACACCCTAAATCACATACTGGTAAATCGAAAGAGGGATTTTTAGAATCGAACTCTGGTAAATCAGACACAGATTGAGAGACAAAATCTAGAAATTTGACAAACCTCGACTGATGAAGAGTGCGACCCGCACTGAGAGAACTCACCAAACATCTTACAAATAGTTACAAACCTAGAAATCATAGCCAAATGGCCAGGAATCATGTAGCAACACATTTCCACAAACTTGACATGCTTAGTGCCGTAGGCTGATTGTAAGACCCCAAATTGATCCTAACAAGTTGAATGACATAGCGTAGACCCTAACAAGAAGCAAATAAGGCCAATAACAGATCTTAGTGCCCCATCAGGCCATGAGCACAAGTGGGAGTACAGAAGCTAAATAGTCAACTTGTCTTCGCACTTGGTTTGTTTTCAGTTCTTGAAGTCCACTTAATAAGAGTCAAACTGACTACACATAGTGCACAGAAAAAAGTACACCCACATACATTGAGTGATTGTAAGTTGAGAAGTGCTAGTAAATAATAAGGAACTCACTGAGACATTACCTAAGAATTAATCCACTAGTAGGAGGAGATATGGAGACATAGTCGGGTGATTGAAACCCCAAGCGTAGGACCAAGCAGAAGACACAACATGGAATCTTGGAGGAACAATCACCATTGGAGGAGTGAATCTACCTGAACTAATCAACTTCATTGACAACTTGGTGGAGAGAGCGACCATGAACATGGTATAGAAAAGCACTAACTAGAGACAAGATGAGGAGCTCGATCTAGGAGGTCTCTCGACCAAAATCTAGCTGGCTCGTTGCCAATTACGACCTATAGGCCTAGACAGACCACCACGACAAGACGTTCGAGGATGTCATAGAAAACCTAAGAGAGGAGAGGAGACTAGCATCTGAAGCTTTGTAAAGCCTAGTGACCTAAAATCAGGAACAACAAGCTAAGAGCTTGTGGCAGAACATGGAATTGCATGAGATTAAATGGGTGCGAGCGCTAGCAAGCAGAAATAGGACGGGTTCTAAAATTGAGAGGGAAAGAGCGCTAGAGGGAGATCTTACACTGAGTGAGCTTCTCATGAAGCGATTGTTAGACAACACTCCATCGAGTGAAGTGCCACTGCAATGCAACCTTGTTGCTTGCAAGATTAGGATTTACTCAGGGCTCCAAGAGTTGTCTAAAATCTCGATAGTCACGAAGCAGCTAGACAAGTACCAACCTAACAATGACTCATATAGCTTCATAGAGATGTTTGAGAAAGTCTGTGAGGCCAATGGCCTTTGTTGATCGCCCTAGATGAAAACCCTCCTTTAACTTGACAAATAAGCACTTAGCCCCATTAGGGTTTTTCAGAATCAAGACACTCGATGGGGAGGCCATGCCTATCCCGTTGCATGTCATGACTTGCACATAGACAAAGCAAGCTAGCATATCATTGCTAGGACCTAGCAAGTTAGATTCACCCTCAATCGGAAAGAGGAGCCATAGGAGAAGGAGGAAGAAACTAGATGCAAAGGTCACACTAAAAATAGAGAGTGCCACAATGCTGCCTGTGGGAGAGAATGTGACGAACGTAGAAGCAGAAACGTCATCCCCAATGATGGATGTGTTACAACTATATATATCATCTCTCACTTGACTTGGGTCTTGCATATATACTAACTCTACATCAATATGAATCATTCTTTGGGAGCATGTCTTGTGTATCTCTCTTGTACTCTCTCTCTCTCTCAACATGGTATCAGAGCTATGGATGCGTAGGAACAACAAGGAAGATAAGTTGTTTCATTATTTATACTTGATTGAATTCTTTGCACAAGTGATGATTTGATACATGAACTTGTTCAAATTAGAAGTATTAGTTAATTTTGTCTTTAACTAATACTGTATGGGTGCGTAGCTCTTGTCGCGCTCTCGGATCCTGTCAAAACCGCTTGTCAATCGGAGTTCTGGATCAAAAGTTATGACAATTCAAGATTTAAGACAACAATTCTGCTCGAATCTGCGATTCTTTATTTGTAAAATTCCGCGTGGGAAAAAAATAAATCGGACTTTTGAAATTTTTTTTAAATTCCCCCCCTTATCCCTCCAGCCGACTGACGAGCTAGAGGGGGAGGGGAATAGAAGGAGCTACTAAGCTCCTTGGTGGAGCCTTGGAGGGAGGGGGGGACATGCGTGTCGACACGCAAGAAGCAAAGATCCCCCTCCCTCCACTATTTAAACGAGGGGGGAGGGGCCGTTATGGATAGTGAGGCTAGGCCATGCCGCCATAAATCCGAGCCGAGGAGGAAGACGAGTCGCCATCTGTCTCCACCACATCACCATCTACAACCGCCAGTCCCTCTTGGGGAGCCGTGGCGCAGCAGCTGCCTCCCAGCACGCCGTCAGAAGCCTTTCCTCCCCCCCCCCCCCCCCCCACGTGGGCCTTCCAGAAAGCCCTTGGAAGGTTCCAAGGTGGGCTTCCTAAGCCCTTGTTTCCCCCCCCTCCCGGGGTTTTAAAATTGCCCCCCCTAAGCCCCTTATTCTTCCCCCCCTCCCGGGGTTTTAAATCCCCCCCTAAGGCCCTTGTTCCCCCCCCCCCCCCCCCCGGTTTTTCAAACCCCCGTAACGCCTTGTTTCCCCCCCCCCTCCCGGTATAATCGCCCCCCAAGCCTTGTTTTCTTTTCCCCTCCGGATTGTTAATCTCTCCAAAGCCCTTATTACCCCCCCCCCCCCCCCCCCCCCCCCCGGGTTTTAATTTTCCCCCCCCTAAGCCCTTGCCCTTTTCCCCTCCGGATTTTTCTTTAAACTATTCAAGTCACACCCCTAAGCCTACTCTGTCCTTAGGCTACCTTACAGACTTCCATTTTCCTTGCATAAATTCCTTCACTCACTTTTTAAATCTTTTTGTGCAAGTGCTCTCGTAGCTGAGCTTTGTGTTCTTAGTCTTATCAAACAAGCCGGTGTCCACACACTCCCATCCAAGTCATCATCATGACCTCGTATGGTATCCCGTAAGGAAGAATATAGCCGTGAGATAAAAGATAGGGAGGGAAGCAGAGGGAGTGAAAAGAGGGAGTGAAGGAGGAAGAGTGGGAAAAAGGTAAAAGATAAGGAGGGAGAAGACGGTGGAATTCCAAGAAGAAAAGGAAAAGGCTATCTCACATTTGAACTACGATGCTGCCGAAGAAAGTCCAAGGTGTAGCGGCGGGAGGGTCATCTCCCGGTATCCATGTGGATATCTCCCCTCAAAGCCAGGTTTTTCTTCTTGGTGTTAATTCGGTTTTAAGTCAATCATGCAAAGGAAAATTGTTAAGAAAAGATATATTTGTTCGAGTTATTTTTAACGAAGGATTTAGCTTATGAATGACAATGTATACAAATTTGCTTTCTTCAAATTGCATCAAGCATTATAAAATTATAGGCAAGATTAACCATTTACTATAGTAATATATTCCTAAAGTGTAGAAATTATATCTTGCACCATTAGTCTTATTCCTTTTGCAACGAATCATGGTAAAATGGCTAAATTCATGAAAGGTTTCTTTTGATGCTCAAATTACTAGGGAGTTATCTTTGCTAGTTGCACATCTTAGCAAGGCAACTGTTGTTATTTGGCATGAGTTCATCTTTAAAGAAAACAGAAGTTAAATGTTAGGAATTAACAAGTATAAAAATTAGATATACGAACTCTTTTGGAAAGAAAATGTAATGGGGAATTGCTGGATGACACTCTATTAACACTTTTCCCCTGCTATTTGAGGACTTGGGACTAATAAGGTGTGTATACACCAATTTCTCAGCTAGGCCTTTGTCCCAAGAAGTATCGTCGCTCTTTGTATCATCTTGGCATTATGCTATATGCCAAATTAAACTATATTGATTGGGAAAGTTAATTGTCACAAGGATAGTAAAACCGTGACAAGACGAGTAAGATTACTTCTAAAAGCTAACCGAACCAATTTAAACATAGAAACATTCATACCCTAAACACTTGATTACTTTCCTTATCGTAAGGACAATAATTTCATAAAGATAAGAAACTAGGAAACCCTAGGCCTGACATACGTCAGCTTAAGGAATCTAAACAGGTTATTCCATCGCAGGACTTGCGCAACATGTATGAAATCATTTTGTGATTGATTCACAAGGAAAAAAGGGAAAAAAAACCCTCATCAAAGATGGCAGATCCTTACGCAAGCTATCTTGCAAAAAGACGTATTTTTGGGTATCCTTCTAAATAAGGAAAGTTGTAAACCAGAAACTAGCATATCTAAGGTACCTTAGGGTTAACCAAGTTGGGTATACCCTACACCCGAATATAAAGGATCTTGCCAAGCTACAAGACATATTGAGAACGACTGCTCATACACTCAAAAAGGAAAGAACACTTCTTTAGAAGTTTGCCGTACAACTGGGTTGATTAATAGAAATGTTTGTGCTTACTAGAGATTTTAGGGCTCTGTTTGAATTATGAATTACAAAATTAAGCAAGTACCTATACTTCACGTTAAAGGCCTGAAGGGAGAGGCAGCTTCAGTTACCCCCGACTGCCTGCCTGACCCTAACCAAGGGGGTTGTTGACCGCGCCGGGAACGTGGACCGAACCCGCCGCGAGAGGTCTCTCTGTTGAGTTCTACTTGGAGCAGGAGGACGCTTGGGTGCCAGGGGGGGCTCTGGCCGTAAACCCCTCGCCTTTGGGGTCCTGCACAAGAGGCTAAGTGACTCGGGATTGGATCTCGAGGCCCGCGTACTAGTTGACGGGCAGAAGCTTGGAATAGTGATCCCTGGAGATTACTGGTTAGCCTTTGGGCAGATTATGGACAAGCCTACGGGCGAAACTTCTTGTAATTCAAAGATAAAATGATGAGATGTTAAAAAAACTTGCTTGATATTGTTTTTATATGTCACGTGATAAGATTACGTGAAGGAACCCGTGCTTAACAGGATTAATTAAAGAAGCTGATTTTTATATGTCAAATTAATGTGTTAGATAATTACATAACTAAAACAAACCAAGGAAAGTGCGGAGGATGGGCCATGGGTCCGTCCTACGGTTGGGTGGTCCCGGTTAGCCGGGAACTTTTCTCAAAAATCTCGAAGAACAATGGAATGATCATCATCATCAAAAAGAATAACGAGAACGATGACCTAGAGTTGCATCTTACCCGATTTACGTTGTTTTAGGGGAACAGAATGGGACTATACCTTATGGCAGAGAGGTTGAGCTTTGCATCCCTCTCGTTTCCCATTCTCCTTGAAGCAAGTGCAGCGTGAATCCGCTTCGGACCTGGCGTTTCTGCGTAAAGTAGTTCGCTCGGGTCTGACGCTAGTTGCTGTTAGCTAGTGACCCATTAGGAAAACCCTAATTCTGGTCGATCCTAAGTGGAAACGGCCAGGATACTTCCGCTACGTGGCAAACGCGGGAAGAGCTAGATCGCAAAACCCATAACATTCCATGGGAGTGCCAGGCGGAGCTTTCTAGACATCCTTTCCGATGGACTACTAAGACGTGTCCTGGATGATACTAGGGGACACGTTACATTATTTAAAACTGTAATTCTAATTACAGTTCATTAATCCCCAATTACAGTTTGTTAATCACTCGTCTTCGTTAATGACGTTGATTACGACAAGCAAACATCTTGCTATTTTTAGCGATGTTTTATTATCGTTCACATTCTTTGCTCGATCGAAATAGCATTTTTCTTATACGCGTCATCTCGTCTTGCACATTACGTCTCTCAATTTCGGGCTTTCTTTTTAGTCACTCAATACTTTTCGTCATTCTTACGTGCATCTCCCTATTTTGATTGTTAAGCGTCTCAACTACGCTCGTCTTGATCATGGTTTGTTGATTCTTAGATCTCATCTTATTTGTTTTCTCTCGACATACAAGCATGGCCAATTGCTTAATTATTAACGGATATCCATCTGGCCAATGTTCGGTTCCCTTCTTCCAAGGACAAGGCTTTCCTGGGTGGAAAGCAAAGATGATGCTAATTCTTGAAGGTGACGAATTATTTGATATTGTTTTGGGCGACCTGTCTTACCCAGTTCAACCTATTGATGTGATGAATAACAATTCTGTGATTACTGATGGCCCGTTATTTGAACAATGGAAAATTGATCATACTGATTGGATTCGTCGTGACAAAGCGGCTCGTCGTTATATATTGTCCGCACTTCCTGACTCACTTATGTCGGATATCTTTCACCTAGAAACCTCTCATGCTGTTTGGGAGTATCTTATCTCAATGTTTGAGAAGAAATTGGTCACCAAGATTTTATATCTCCAAACTTGTTTGAAGAATCTTCAATATAAGGTTGGTACTTCTATGCACTCTCATATCAAGGCTTTTAAAGACATTATCAATCAGCTTGGTGCTGCCGGTGCTCCTGTTGCTAAAAATCAGATTGTTACTCAACTTCTTCATACCATCAAAGATCCTTTATATGACAATATCATCACTATTTTATCTAACAAGGATGATATCCACTTTGACAAAGTATGTATATCTCTTATTGAATATTCCCAACGTCATAAGCATCATTTGGAAAAATCTGATGCTGTTTTGGTCACTCGCGAACAAAGGGATTTTTATGCTGCTTTTGTTGCTCGCAAGCGTCCCACTTCACGTTTTGAGCAGGGTGGATGCCCTAATCAAGGTAGTAAATCTTCTTGTCTTACTTATCCTAACAAACATTGTTCTTATTGTGATAAGAAAGGCCATGTGGCTTTTGATTGCTGGGCACGTCAATATGATGAGGAGCATGGAGTTACTACAAAGCAACCTTGCTCGTCCAAAATTTTTCCTCCTTGTGATTATTGTGCATATATAGATCATCCATCTCCTCGTTGTTATAAACGCAGATATGATGAAGAATGTTCTCGAGCTTATATTGTTCAACAAACTACAACTGATGATGATCATACTCATTAGGAGCTCAATTTTGTCCATCATGATATCTCTCCAGAAAAGGTACTTCATGTTCATGATGGTTCTCTATTCATCGTTGATTCAGGTGCCACTGGAAACATGACATACCAATCGCAATGGCTTCACAATTATCATTCTCTTCCTTTCAAGAAGTTTGTTTACCTTGCGGATGATACGACTTGTCAAGTCAAAGGAGTGGGTGATTTATATCTGGGGACTATTTCATCCACTAGAATATTAAGAGGAGTTCTTCATGTTCCAGATTTGCAAAGAAAACTTCTTTCTGTTGCTCGTCTAGTTAATCTTGGTTTGTTTGTTGGCTTTGATCATAATCAATGTCGTATAGAGAAAGACGGACATACTATAGCAGTGGCTCCTCGACATGGTAATCTATTTGAGCTATCATTGAACGATATAGTTGCAAATGTTGTTATTGCTCCTGGAGATGCAGATTGCAAATTATGGCATCAACGATTTGCACACTCCGATTTTGCCAAAATTATTGATCTTCATTGTCATGGTCTTGTGCAAGGTATGGATCTTAAATCTCATCCATGTATCGAAATATGTGAGTCATGTGCACTTGGAAAACACCATCGTTCGCCTTTTCACACTTCTACTTCATCACATTCTTGTGCTTTCTTGGATTTGCTTCATACCGACATTTGCGGTCCTTTTCCTGACTCAAAGTCTCAATATCTATATTTTATAACTTTCATTGATGATTTATTACGGTACACACATGTCTATCTTCTTTGACATAAGTTTGAGGCTTTATCTATATTTAAACAATACAAGATAAGTGTGGAGCTTCAAACTGGATTCTCTATAAAGACGCTTCGTAGTGACAATGGCGATGAATATGTATCCAATCTATGATGACTTCTGTAAGGATCAAGGTATTCATCATGAGTTTATAGTTCCTTATTCTCCTCAGCAAAATGGTGTTGCTGAGCGCAAAAATTGCACTATTATTAATGCTATACCTTGCATGCTTATACACTCTAGTTTGTCTCCAAAGTTTTGGACTGAAGCACTTCTAACAGCCGTTTTTATTCAAAATCATCTTCCAACTACTACACCTGTTGGTAAAATTCCTATAACAATCTGGACAGGGAAGACACCTTCAGTTTCTCACTTTCGCACATTTGGCTGCATTGCTTATATTCATGTGCCCAAGGACACTCGACATAAGTTGGATCCTCTAGGTTTGAAGGTTATTTTTCTTGGTTATTCAGATCATTCCAAAGGTTACAAATTTTATGATCCTTCTACTCAAAAGGTTATCATTAGTCGTGATGCTATATTTGATGAGAAGACTATGGGTGGCACATGGTCGTCAGATGTTTCAGATGATACACAGTCTTTGCTTAGTGCATTTCCTTACTTGCTTTGTGAGTCTACTAATTCTGATGATCATAAACCTCCTTCACCTCCAAAGAAGATTGATGAAAATTTGGAGATCTATGTCGATCTTCCTATTGAGATAGAGCATGGATTCTATTCTATTGAATATGATGTTGCTATGTCTGTCCAAGAGGATCCAATATTGTATATGGAAGCTATCAATTCGTCTCAAAGGGATCAATGGCAAGAAGCTATGCAAGCTGAGTACGCTTCTTTAATCTCCAAAGGTACATGGATTCTTACTGAACTCCCCCCAAATTGTGTTCCTATCAAATGTAAATGGGTTTATAAAACCAAGACCAAAGCTGATGGCTCGTTTGATAAGTTCAAAGCACGACTTATTGCAAAAGGTTACTCGCAAATTGCAGGAGTAGATTATCAAGAAACATTTTCTCTCGTTGTGCACTCCACAACTGTTCGTATGATTTTGGCTTTTGCAACACTATTTGATCTAGAAATTCGCCAAATGGATGTTAAAATGGCTTTTTTCAATGGAGATCTTGAAGAAGAAATCTATATGGAGAAACCTAAAGGTTTTATGATTGCAGGAAAGGAGCATCTTGTATGCCATCTTCATCGTGCATTATATGGATTGAAGCAAGCGTCTTGTGCTTGGTATATAAAGATTGATCAATTCCTCACATCTAAAGATTTTTTTGCATGTTTTGCTGACCCAAATCTTTACATCAAAAGGGAGGACAAATGTTTTATTATTCTTGCTCTCTATGTTGATGATACTATTCTTGTGTCAAATAATATTGCTTTCTTGGATGCTATGAAGAAGCTTTTATCGACTGCATTTGAAATGGTGGATCTTGGTGAGATACATTCTTGTTTGGGTATTCAAGTTCAACAACACCGACAACAAGGCATTCTTCTTCTTCGCTAGACAAAGTTTATGAATGATATTGTTAAAAAGTTTGGGTTGACAAATGCGCACTCTGCCAACACTCCCATTCTTTCGAGCTCTACCAAGGGTACATCTACAACATGCAATGAAGAATCAGCCATTCATCAACCTTTTGCTAATCTTGTTGGCTGTCTTCAATTTATTGGTTTAAACACAAGACAAGATATTTTATTTGCAGCTAACTTTTTGGGACAGTATCTTTCTTCCCCTTCCACTATTCATTGGAGTGCTGCAAAACATATTCTTAAGTACACTACAAGGATTTAAGCTTATAGCGATGGCGGATAGCGATGCGATAGCGTTGCGTCGCTATTTACGTTGCTATTTGCGTCACAAAAGTGACGCTCCACAGGAAAAAAAAACAGGCCGAAACCGAGCCCGGCTTTATTTTGTGTTTTTGTGTTTTGTGTTTTGAGAGCGAGAGCGAGAGAGAGAGCGACCGTCATGAGAGAAGGAGAGGAAGAAGACTTGCCACCGCCATCGCCGTTGTTCGCGAAGGAGAGGAGGAGCCTTCATCGCGAAGAGGAGCTGGCTTCACAGTCACCATATCTCATTGGTGAGTCTCCCTCTCTCCTTCTTTTGCTTGTTTAAGGTTTAAATCACTTTCTCTTTTGCTTGTTTAGGAGAGGAAATGAGAGAGAAAGAGAGGGAGAGGGAGAGGGAGGGAGAGAGAGAGAGAGAGAGAGGGAGAGGGAGAGGGAGAGGGAGAGAAAGAGAAAGAGAGGGAGAGGGAGGGGGAGGAAATGAGAGAGGGAGAGAAAGAGAAAGAGAGGCAGAGGCAGAGGGAGAGGGAGGGAGAGTGCATTCTCTCTCTCCCTCTCCCTTTTTGTTTTTGGAGAGTGTTAGGATATATTGTGAGAGGGAGAGGAAATGAGAGAGAAAGAGAGGGAGAGGGAGAGGAAGGGAGAGAAAGAGAGAGAGAGAGGGAGAGAAAGAGAAAGAGAAAGAGAAAGAGAGGGAGAGGGAGAGGGAGAGGGAGGGGGAGGAAATGAGAGAGGGAGAGAAAGAGAAAGAGAGGGAGAGGGAGAGGGAGTGCATTCTCTCTCTCCCTCTCCCTTTTTCTTTTGGAGAGTGTTAGGATATATTGTGAGGGAGAGGAAATGAGAGAGAAAGAGAGGGAGAGGGAGAGAAAGAGAAAGAGATATATACTCAAATGGATAGCTTTATGGAGATGTATGTCTACTCAAATGGATAGCTTTTGTCTTCTCAAGATGTAGTCCACCTGTGTGTGTATATATTGGAATGATAATATATCCATGATTATGGTAATGGTATGCACTTTGCTTTTTTTATGGGTACCATTACATCGACTCCTTAAGAGGGCTAAAAATTGATCATACACTTTATAAAGTCTAATTAGGAGATTTAAGATGCACGATAATAGACTTATCGATAATGGTATGCAATGTGCTTTACCATGGGCCACGTACATTGGTGACTCTTTAAGATGGCTTAAAATTGGTCATATCCTTCATAATGTCCAAGTAGGTGATCTAATTGTGATATGCATAATTCCTTGTTTTTGTATTAACTTTATAGGCATAACAAATTAGTAATCATGCCAACTAGTCAAGGGAAGGACTAAAACAAAATGATCCCCTAGCTAATGGTCATTATGGTACTTCATCAAAATGAACCCAAAAGTATTGCCATAGAAGAAGAATCCCTTAAATTGAGCATAGGATATTTTCTTCAAAGGTTATGACTATGAGTATAATTGATTGGAACAAATTTTATAACTATGGTACACACATATACACCCCCACACAGGCACAAATTTTTTTACTATTTGATATTGTCTTTGACATGGTAACCTTGTATTACATTGTTGCATTTGATGTCTTCCAATCATTATAATAAAAGTTGATAAATTTCATAGATGGCAGTAATTTTTATACATGGACCTAGGACAAAAAAACCACATTACTAAGATGATTTTTGTTGAGATTGATTTATTATTAGACTAGGAGATCCTCAATGATACTCATAAATTTTATTGACTAGGATTACTTATACTCAAAGCCCTCTAGTGCAGTTGTATAAGTAATCCTAGTAGAGCCCCTCTAAGATACTCAAAGTACATAACCTAGAGACCGTAGCTAGGTATATAAGATATAATGGCCATACAAGAAGACACCTCAATAATTGATTGATCACCACTAAATGCCAAAGAAGAATCGTGTTCCATCCCCTTCAACTCTATATTCACCTCATGAAGAACTTCATTAATCATAGCATCCTTGTCACCAATCTTTTTGTTGCAATGATGAAGTAACATATTCATCACTTTTCCTTTTAGCATCTAAGGCATTATCCAATCTTTTAGTCAAGTCCAAACATTTAGTCTTCAACTCATGAACCTTATGAACCAATGCCTTTTTTTTCTACAATAATGAAAAATTATCTACCGGGACAAACAAATCCTTGAGCATGGTATATGGCTCAGATATAACATCAATAAATCTCTCAACTACTATGTCCCATGCATTTTTTACATCAATCAATAAAGCATTTCTTATATCTTGAAGTTTAGATTTCAACACCATGGATGCATCAATATCAACCTCAATGTTTTTCAAAATTTGCTTCTCAAGCTCTTGCAGAGGCTAAAACCTCTCAAGCAAGAGCTTATGGTCAACTTGCATCTTGACATACATCTCCATAAAGCTATCCATTTGAGCCTCATTTTCCCAAATTGTATTACAAGTCATTAAATTTTTTGTTGTAACATAGACAAGATGGAAAATGAAGAAGGTCCTATTGTTAAAGATCGCGAGGCGTATCTTAATCGGTGTGTCCCATGTCCTTGCTCTCAATGCAAGTTGGCAATTAGACAAAAACGCCGATTGTCTATAGAACATGTACGAAGATTTGGCGAGTTTCAATCTGAGATAATTGATCAGGCAATTGCGGATTTTCAGCAAATGGTAATTTGAAGTTAATATCAATCATGCATTGTACTCCCAAGCTAATTGAATACCATATACAATAAGATTGGGTCTTATTGGAAAATTTTCTATCTAGGGAGGTGATGTCTCGTCCCAAGGGGGAGTGCACCCTTTGCAGCCAATTAGAAGAGTTCGTGGGCGTGTGATGGATGGAGTGCAGGAGCTAATCCACCACTCGCAAGGCCAATCTATATCGTCAATGCCAGAGGAGACAAGCAACCTTCCAGACCTACCTACAATCTTGGAGCCTGAGATGGAGGCAATGATCGATGCATTGATTCCCATGGATGTCAAGACTTCTGATCCGCTTAGAGAGGAAGCATCCATACCATTATATGATGGGTGCCGAGTATCTCAGTTGAAGACACTGCTTGCATTCTTAAGTGTGCAAGCAAAATACGGGTGGAGCAATACGAGTGTGACCGAGTTGTTCAGGTACCTTGTACATAGGCTTCATTGATTTTTTTTTGACACTATTATTACAAAAATTTGTGCTTTTTCAAGGTGTTTTATGATTTTTTTCAGGTTATTGAAATCTCATATATTACCACCTGCAAATACCATGCCTGAGTCTCGTGATGATGCACGACATGTTTTACGGAAGCTTGGCATGGACTACAATAACATCCATGCATGTATCAACGATTGCTGTCTGTTTCGAGGAGAATACGAGACTATGGAGACATGTCCAAAGTGTGGTTTTCACAGGTATCGACAGAACTTGCAAGGGCAAACCATCCCTTAAAAAGTTCTCTGACACTTTCCGCTCATCCCCCGCATAAACCACATGTTTCGTATGTTCGGCATGGTGAGCTTGACAACATGGCATGCGAAGAATAGGTCCACGGATGGAGTTCAACGAATATCAACGGATTCACGCACATGGAGCCACATTGACTCTACCTTCCCAGGCTTTGCATGAGAGCCAAGGAGTCTTCGGCTCGGTCTCACAATGGATGGCATGAACCCATTTGGTCTGCACTCAACTTCTTACAGTGTGTGGCCTATGGTCCTTGTCAACTACAACATCCCTCCATGGCTTTCTACGAAGAAAGGACATCTCATCCTTAGCTTGCTCGTCCCAAGCCGCTATAAAGTAAAAAATATGGACGTGTATCTTCGTCCATTAGTCGATGAGCTTAAGATTTTGTGGAAGGAGGGGGTCACTGTGCAAGATATGAGCAGGCACGATGGTCGGCCGTTAGCCAATATTCGAGTCATTCTCATGTGGATGATGCATGACTTTCCGGGATTGGGAGAGTGCTCAGGTGAGCAGGCCTCCATTCTCGCTGGTAATATATATATTTTATCTCATTCAATCAAGTATTCACTAGGTCGTGGTGTTGGAATAGGTATGGTTACCTCAGGTTATTATGCATGTCCATTGTGCGGGCCACAGTTAGACTCCCGAAGGTCATGAACCATGAAGAAGATAGTATATCAAGGACACGCTGCTTTCTTGCCAGAGGATCATGAACTCAGGGAAGGTTTCCTTGGATGACCTCCAACACGTATGGATGCCGCAAGCTAGTACGAGTTGAAAATGGTCCACGCGGAATCACATCCAAATGGAATGCGACGGTTCTCAGTTTTCTACGAGTTGCCATATTGGACCCACTTACAGGTCAACCACTTGTTGGATCCCATGCATATTTTCAAGAATGTGGGCTGGATTTGAAGGAGGTAGATAAGATGGAGGCGCTTTGGCCGCAATCGAGTGCTAATGGTCGCGTGTAGCTTCCTCGCGCTCCTTGGGTTTTGTCCACTAAAGAAGAGTGCATTGTGAAGCAAGTAATCAATTCTATCCGCACTCCGACGGGTATGATGCATTCTCTCAGGTCCGCATTTTCTAAAGACGAGCAATTATCGGGGCTAAAATCCCATGATTGGCATAAGATATGTCAGGTTTGTACTACGAATGGATTGTAATTAGCGTGGGCATTTTGCTATTTGGAATGTGGCCATTATTCATAATGCTTTCTCATTTGTGACAGTTTGTACTACCGATCGCGATCGCAGGATGCCTTACTCCAGAAATTTGCGAGGCCATTTACAAGTTGTCGGCTTTGGTGTAATGGATCTCACAGAAAGAGATTAAGACGTCCTCTATTGAATCCGCGAGGTGGGGAGCAGTGGAGACGGTCTGTCTCTTTGAGAAATACCTGCCCACTAGCACGCTCACGATACAAATCCACCTTCTTGTGCATCTTGTGGACGAAGTGGAGATTAGTGGACCCGTCCATACGCGATGGATGTTCTTCTTGGAGCGCTTCATGAAAACCCTAAAAGGCTTTGTGCGACAACGAGCTCGGCCAGAAGGTAGCATGGCCGAAGGTTGGTTGGTGTCTGAGGCGCAAGTGCATATTTCACAATGGCTACCAATGATGGAACCAGAAAATGAAATGCTATGGTCGCTGAAGGACGATGATAGACTGACTGGAGATGTGGTGGTTGGAAATAGGGTAGAAAAAAGAATGGATGCCTCAATGGAAGAGAAGGTGAATCGCTTTTGTATGTTGCACCATGCCTTCATGGAGACGTGGCTCGCCAAGTATCAGATTGCAAGGCAAGATCGAAAGGAAGCGCGAGCTGAATTCCAACGTAGTACACGTCATTGACCGATTCGATATCCCGAAGGCATGGAGGAGATGCCGTGGTTTATGTCAATGCGATGGTTGCATGGAGCCTTGACCGCAACATCTCGTGAAGGGATAGAAGTTTCAATGGAGGAGTGGGAATTCTCGAGGGGATGTAGTCCAAAGGTGATGAGGGGTTTAGAATCTGTAGTATCTAAATTTTATATGCGACATCTAATTTGAGTGTTTCAATGTACAGTACAAAATATATAGTGCAGCGTGGTCGCGCAGATGGCATTTTCGCGTGGAGCGTATTGACAAAATGCGCTCCACAATGGACTGTGGTGTCATGGCAAGGTTCGAGCAAGAGAGCCGGCGACGAGCAACAGATACAAACACGGTTGTGGATGAGATGGAGTATTTTGGGAACTTGCAAAGTATTATTACGATGGATTACCGTAGCTTCTCCATGATACTATTCGATGTGCAGTGGTTCAAAGTGGTACTTAGAGGAGTAGGAGCAACAGTTCGATGAGGTCCATCTCGATTTCTCAAAATAGATTTCGAAAAACAATGGACGGATTTGCGCGACACCTTTGTATTGCCGGCCCATTGTGAACAGGTGCATGGAGTCATTTTTTTGCTAATTGTATTACGACATGGTTTATGTCACAATGGTTTGAACTCTCTTATACGTGTTTGTGAACAGGTAATCTTCTATCCAAACCCCCGACAACCTTGATGGTGGTATGTTATACCTTCAATGTTAGAAATCAAGCTCCACCCATCTGTTTGTCTTGGTGTATAACTAACATCTGTGACAGCTAGGTGTGTGTTGTCTCCATGTGACTACATTGAATAAGTCGGGTTTGTGTTAGTAGGTGACCTGACTAGAGTTAGTTAGTCTAGTCAACACTAAGACTAGGTTACTTTACATTGTAGTGTGTGCTTCTCAGGGAGTGTGGAATAATGAAGAAAGCTATGGGAACCTGAAGGTTCATGGATATTGAGTTTCCATGTCTCTCTCTCTCCTATCTTTGAACATGGTATCAGAGCATTGCCAGGTTGAGCTCTCTGGAGAAGGAGGAAGTCAAGGAGACTTGCAGGAGTGGAAGATCAAGGGTTCTCAAAGATCAAACAAGCTGTCATTGTGATGGAAGGTAGGCATTGTGTGATTGCCTACTCTATGGTTCAAGCTACTGTCTGTGGCTTGTTTAGAGCCTTGTGAAGGGAGTGTTAAGCACTAGTGTGTGCTTCATCATCATCAAATCGAGCTGCTGGAGTAGAGGATAGATCTGTGCAATTTGCGCCTGTATATTGCAGACATCTTTGTGGTGGCTGAAAAACATCATGTGCAAGTGATATGAAGTGGCTAAATGCCTGACAGAGACTAGTGGAAGGTACTTGAAGAGTACAAGGTGTAAATGCTTATGTGAGAGCCAGAAGCATTGATGGAGCAAAGGTATATGCCAGGAAGACATATGTACTTGATGAAATGCATTTGAGCTGAAGTTGCTCAATGAAATCATTCAGATCTGAAATATGTTAATGGCTGAAAACTATCATACACAGTGAATGACAAGCATTGTATCTTGCTGAAGCAATAGATGTCACTTTGGAGCTTCTATCACCTATATGAACTGACATATGCATGCTGAATGTATGGAGGATTGTGGAAAGCATTGGATGTTGTTGAATACTCAGATTTGGACCTGAAATAATTGCTTTGAAAATGCTTGGGCTGGTTATGAACAGTCATGTATTCCTTGACAGTGATTAATGAGAACAGATTGTCTATGCCTACCCAAATGCTCATGTATTGAACTTGCCACTACAAAGTAAATGTATGACATGTCTTGAGGACTTGTGAAGCTGAAATACATCTTGGCTGCCTGAATATTGGTTGTTGGTGATCTATAAGCAAATTTATGTCATTTATTATTGCTAGTTATGCATTGTTTTGTGCCTCTGTGCTTATGTCTTGACTGCCAAATGTACTAGCAGCTATTTGGGAAGTTTTGGGACATGCATGACTTGAATACCACTCAGTTTTGACCTTGGAATTGGTGTTGGTTACTCATAGTTTACAGTTTTTAGACTGCATATATTCACCCTGGCAGTGAGGTTGCAGAAGCTTAAGCTGAAGCAAGTACATAGCTTATGTATTGACAGTTATACCTACAGCTGAGATCACTTGTTTGTGGGTTGTTTTGGGTTATCAGTGGGCTGAAATAACCTAGTTTTTTAATGCAATTAATTATAGAAAACTGTCATAAACTATTGTGGATTGAACTTGGTCAATGATACTTATCGACTTGCAGGGAGTCAGGCACTTGATAGACAGCCTATTGCATCATGGCTAATGCACATGGGACTGACAATATCACTTAGATAGTTGGAGAAAAGTTAGACAACAAGAACTTTGCATTACGAAAATTCAGGATGAAAAACTTTCTGGTTGGCAGAGGTTATTGGGATCTATGTACAGGAGATGAGGCTGCTCCTGAATTGCCTGCAATGAATCCAACTAACGAACAGAAAAGAGCTCATAGGCTATAGAATGTGAGAGCATGCAAGGTGTTGCATTGGTTTTCTCTATGTATATATGATGCTATGGTCATTCAAATCACTGGGTGTGAGACCGAAGGATGCTTGGGACATACTGATGAAAAATTATGGAACCATGACACATGCATGAAAGATCCAGTTGAAAAAGCAGTTCAACAACATGTCTAGGAATGGCAGGAGCATCCAAGTGTATACCACAGAGATTAAGACCATAGCTAATCAACTTGCTACCATTGGCTCAAGTGTATCAGAAGATGATATAATTGTTGTTGCCTTAAATGGATTAGGGAAAGAGTACAAAGATTTTGACACATCCATTTCTGTTAGAGAAGAGCCCCCTACCTGGGAAGAGCTAGTTGCTTTGTTGCTACATGAGGAGGTCAAACTTGGTTTGAATACAGGTTCCAGTGCATCTCAGAGTAGAGACACTGTGTTATACTGTAGCTAGCATGGCAGAGGATTTAGAGGTCGTGGTTCATTTCGAGGTCGTGGTGACACTCGTAATGCTTATGGACAACAACATCAACAGGGTAATTGGCATGGTGCAAATACACAAGGCCAGCGTGGATCTGGCGGGTTTAGAGGCAGGGGGAGATCACCTCGAGGTAGAGATGGAGGATCTGGTTCATGATAGTCATCTTATCACTCCAATAGGGACAAGGATTGCCATTATTGTGGCAAGTATGGGCACATTGCAAAGGATTGCTACAAGAAGCAAGGAGATATGAAGGCAAAGGGCAGACAACATTGGCACTATGCATCTTCCAGTGGTGCTCATGATGAGCAAGTTGATAGACTATTTGCCATGCAGCATGTATCCGAAAATGCATCGAGACATGATAGAGATGATAGATGGTACATTGACTTTGGAGCGTCAAACCACATGACACCGCATGGAGAGTGGTTTGATGAGATGGTTGTAGGTACACATGGTCATGTATGTACTGGGGATGACACCCAACATGACATAAAGCATAAAGGGATTGTTCCTCTCATGATGCCTGATGGCAAGAAGAAAGGCTTGCATGATGTATTACATGTACCGACCATAACAAAGAATCTTTTGTCTATGGGTCAAATGGTAGAACAGAATCTACCAAGTAAGATTTAACAAAGATGGATGTTTCATTGAGGAGTATGGAAATGGTTGCAAGCTAATGGCCAAGGGCAAAAGAGATGGCAGGATGTTTGCTTTGGATGTGACCATTCAGGGCCTTAAGGCAGCCATGTTTGCTCATGATGAGAGTGCCATTTGGGATATAGAGATTTGGCATAAGCGGATTGGACATGTCAATGTACAAAAGTTGAAATCTATGCAGCAGAAGGAAGTAGTACTTGGATTACCTAAATTCAAGTATAATGACTTTGGTCATGTATGCCCTGTATGTCAGTTTGGGAAGCAGGCACGATTTCCGTTAATGAGACATGTAAAAAATAGCACTAGGCCTTTACAGTTGGTGCACTCTGATGTTTGGGGTCCTTCACATAATGCTTCATTTGGTGGTGCACGGTATTATGTCTCATTTATCGATGATTTCAGCAGGTACACTTGGCTTTATATTTTGAAGCATAAAAATGATGTGTTTGATGCATTCAAAGATTTCAAGAAGCATGCAGAGAATGAGTCGGGTTGCTACATATCATGTTTGAGATTAAATGGAGGAGGTGAATATGTTTCTAATTACTTTGATAGGTATCTTGCTAAATATGGGATTAGAAGACAGCTTACGTGCAGCTATACACCACAGCATAATAGTGTTACAGAGAGAAAAAACAGGGTCCTGATGGAATCAGCCAGAGCTATGCTGAATGAGAAATGTCTGCCAAATGGTTATTGGGCTGAAGCAGTGATGACTGCTGTCTATGTGCTGAATCGAACCCCTACAACAGGGATTCATGATGTCACTCCATATGAGAGGCTGTATGGTCTTAAACCTGATATTTCGCACTTGAAGGTATTTGGCAGCATTGCATATGTGCATATACTGGATGAGAAGAGGAAGAAATTGGATCCTAAGGCAGTGAAGAGTGTGTTTCAGGGATATGCACAGGAACGGAAAGCTTATAAGTGTTATGTACCTTCTACACATGAGACACTCATAAGCAGAGATGTAGTATTTGATGAGTTAGCATCCTGGTATGGGAATTCTGTTGCAGTGCCTACTGATGGCTCACCCAGTATGAGTCATACTAAAAATACTCCTGCAGAGAGTACTTCCATGAGTGGTCAAATAGGTGATGTATCATCTGCAATGAGTCCTTGGACAGGACGGTTGCATAGTCACAATACTGCATCCACTGACACGGATATGACAGTGAGGGGGAGAACAGATAAGGGAAAAAAAAAGGTTTTTGAAGATGTAATAGGTCCACTCACTGCAAGTTATGAGTCATCTAGCAGTGATAGCTTAGACAGTGAATTGGGGATTCCGTTTGTTATGACGCCAGGTGCTAGGTAGAGTCGTTATGTGCCACCTCATGAGAGGCAAGCTCACAGTGAGCCACAGCTCAGGAGATGAGAGAGGGTCAGAGGACCTGTTGATAGATACACTTACACTGGATATTCAGCCCGTCATTATGCTTATATGACGAAGGTAACAGGTTTTAGAGAACCAACTAAGTTTGATGAGGCAGTTGCAGATGAGGATTGGCGTGCTGCTATGGATGAGGAATATTCAGCTTTGGCCGAAAATGGCACATGGGATTTGGTACAGTTGCCTGAGGGCAAAACACCTATTGGCTGCAAGTGGGTGTATAAGGTGAAATGTAAATTAGATGGATCATTGGAAAGATACAAGGCCAAGCTGGTTGCAAAAGGGTATCCGCAGCAGTATGGTCTTGATTATGAGGAGACTTTCAGCCCTGTAGCAAAGATGGCTACAGTTAGAACTGTGATTGCTTTGGCAGCAGCTAGAGGCTAGAAACTATGGTAGATGGACGTAAAGAATGCCTTTCTGAATGGAGAGTTACAGGAAGAAGTTTACATGGAACAGCCTGAAGGCTATGTGCATCCAGAATTTCCAGCACATGTATGCCAACTGAAAAAGGCATTATATGGGCTAAAACAGGCACCTAGAGCATGGAATGCTCGCATCAGCAGTTATTTGAAGCAACATGGTTTTCGATTGGGTGATACTGATCATAGTTTGTTTGTGAAGAAGACAAATCGTGGCTATGTATTTCTAGTGGTCTATGTTGATGACTTAATCATTACAGGAGATGATGAAAGCGGGATTGTTGAAGTAAAGACATGTTTACAGGCTGAGTTTAAGGTCAAGGACCTAGAAGAGCTGAAATATTTTTTGGGGATTGAGGTTGTCTCTACACCTCAAGGCATATGGATGCTACAGAAGTAGTATGCTCATGACATGTTACAGAAATATGGTATGGCTGATTGCAAGCCTATGGATACGCCTTTAGAGCAGAATATCAAGTTGCAGATTGATGTTGGGACAAAGATTGAAAATGTTACCATGTATAGATAGATGGTAGGCAGCTTGATCTATCTTACGATCACTAGACCTGACTTGAGTTATGCTGTGGGGCTGATCAGTCAGCTCATGCAGAAGCCTCGCAAACCACACTTGGATGCAGTCAAGAGAATTCTGAGATATGTAAAGAATACCACAGATCATGGGCTGTTTTATGCATATGGGAAACCCCTTGACTTGATGGGGTATATTGATGCTCACTGGGCTGGTTGCACGTATGACAGGAGGTGAACCAGTGGTTATGCATTTGGATTGGGTAGTAGCATGATCAGTTGGCAGAGTAAGAAACAACCTACAGTTGCACTGTCCAGTACGGAAGCGGAGTATCGTGGTGCAGCCTTAGCGGCCTATGAAGCTACGTGGTTACAGAAATTGTTGAATGACTTGGGAGTGCACTTGGACAACAAAGTCAAGCTGTACTGTGACAATTTGAGCAGTGTCATGTTAGCAAGCAATCCTGTTTATCATGAAGATCAAAACACATTGAGGTCCACTACCATTTCATCAGGGAAATAGTTTTAGCAAATCAGATTGACTTGGAGCATGTGAAGACTGAAGACCAGGTAACAGATATCTTTACCAAATCACTTGGTAAAGATAAGTTCGTTCACTTTAGACAGGTACTTGGAGTGATGCAGATGGTTTGAGTTTTTGGTTTGAGCTTGAGGGGGAGTGTTAGAAATCAAGCTCCACCTGTCAGTTTGTCTTGGTGTGTAACCAACATCTGTGATAGCTAGGTGTGTGCTGTCTCCATGTGACTACATTGAATAAGTCGGGTTTGTGTTAGTAGGTGACCTGACTAGAGTTAGTCAGTCTAGTCAACACTAAGACTAGGTTACTTTACATTGTAGTGTGTGCTTCTCAAGGAGTGTGGAGTCCAAGGTATTGTGGGCCATACAAAATCCTCAATTGCCTAGGACCCAATGCTTATAGATTGCAACTCCCTGAGAACCTAAAGATTCACAATGTATTCCATATCAGCCTCTTAAAAAAATATGTACCCAACCCTAATCATGTACTTGATGACCAACAAATTGTAATGCCTAGTCAAGGAGTCCTTGAACTAAGGCCGGATAGAATCTTAGACGTTAGGGAGAGACAGTTAAGATCTAGAACCCTGAAAGAATGCCTCGTCCAGTGGAAAGATTATCCTGAAGAGGATACCACTTGGATAGATGAAAGCTATCTCAACCATAAATATCCCCAGTTTATCTCGAGATGAGGACATCTTGATTCCTCCAAGGGGGAGAGAATGTAATATTCCGCGTGAACTAAAAAAAAGAAATTGGATTAATGATTTTTTTTTAAATTCCCCCCTTATCCCCCCAGCCAAACTGACGAGCTGGAGGGGGAGGGAAATAGAAGGAGCAATTAAGCTCCTTGGTGGAGCTTGGAATGAGGGGGGGAAACATGCGTGATGACACGCAGGGGAGGGAAGATCCCCCTCCCCTCCACTATTTAAATGAGGGGCCGCAGGCTGAAGAGGGGGCCGCCAGGAGACGCCGTATGATTGCTGAGCTTGGAGAGGCTACGAAGGGGTCGGGCGATAGAGGAGAAGGAAATAATTTTCGTGGAGGGGGCTGTCGTGGAACGACGCTGTCTGTCTGCTGTGGCAAAGTGAGGAGGGGAGACGTCGAGCTGTTGCCGTGAAGGAGGAAGAGGAGGGTCATGAGAGTCCACCCTGCCACCTACCATCCACCAGCTGGACCATGGAACCTTCGTCAGAAATTTCCTCCCCAACCCTCCACGTAGAAGTGGACAGAAGCTCTCAGAAGCTTCTGAGAAGCTTGTAAAAGCCCCTTAAGAAGCCCCCTTGCTTATGGGCTTCCTTGAAGGCCCTTCATATGGCCTATTTGAGCCTTTATATTACACCTTTCCCCCCCTCATAAAAGGTTTTACCCTTAGGCCCTCTTTCTTATAAGCATTTAAGATTAAACCCTGGAATTTCCCCTTAAGCCCTTCCTTGGCCTTGGGAACCAACCCCCCCCCCCCCCCCCCCCCCCCCCCCGAGTTTTAAAAATCTCCTTAGCCCTTCCCATTGGATCCTACACAAGCAGTCTTTACACACCCCTTTCCCCTTGCATCCCCCCAGAAATCCATTTTACCCCGGTTGGAAAGCCTTCCCGTGGATTTTCATAAAGCCCTTTTTCTCCCCCCCCCCCCCCCCCCTGTGTCTTATTCCACTAAGCCCTTTTCACCCCCTTATAACTCTTTTAACCCTTTTCAATCCCCCCTCATAACTCTTTTTTTTTCCCACAACTCCCTAAGCTTTCTTCTTAATCCCCCGTATCCCCATTATTATTATTTTTCCCCCTTGAACCTCGAAATCCAAATCATCATCATGGCCTCGGATGATATCCCGTAAGGGAAAAGTAGCCGTGAGATAAAAGATAGGGAGGGAAAGTAGAGGAAGTGAAAAGAGGGAGTGAAGGAGGAAAAGTGGGAAAAGATTAAAGATAGGGAGGGAAAGTAGAGGGAGTGAAAAGAAGGAGTGAAGGAGGAAGAGTGGGAAAAAGATAAAAGAAAGGGAAGGAAGGAGAATAAGTGCTTTCTATTCCTTCTACCCCAAGTCAAAATCCTCCAAGGGTTCATGTGGTTGCAAAACCACACTCACCCATAAACTTTTTTTCCAAAGAGATGGTGGAATTCCAGAAGAAAGAGAAAAAGGCTATCTCACATTCGAACTACGATGTTGCCGAAGAAAGTCCAAGGTGTAGCTGCGGGAGGGTCATCTCCCGGTATCCATGTGGATATCTCACCCCAAAACCAGGTTTTTCTTCTTGGCTTTTAATTCGGTTTTAAGTCGATCATGCAAAGAGAAATTGTTAGGGATAGGATATATTTGTCCAAGTTATTAGTAATAAAGAAGTTTAGCTTATTTGAATGAATGATAATGAATAGAACTTAGTTTTCTTTGAGTTGCGTCAAGCATTATAAATTACGAGCGAGATTATCCATTTACTATAGTAGTATATTTTAGTTAATTCCTAAAGGTGTAGAAATTATATCTTGCACCATTAGTCTTATTCCTTTCGCAACGAATCATTGTAAATGGTTAAATTCATGAAAGGTTTCTTTCGATGTTCAAATTACTAGAAAGTTATTTTTGCTAATTGCACATCTTAGCAAGGCAAATGTTGTTATTTGGCATGAGTTCATCTGTAAGGAAAACGGAAGTTAAAATTAAACTGTATTGGACTGGAAAGTAAATTGTCACAAGGATAGCAAAACCATGACAAGACGATTAATATTACCTTCCAAAGATAACTAAACCAATCTAAACATAGAAACATTCATAGCCTAAGCACTTGACTACTTTCCTTACTGTAGGGACAATAAATTCGTAAAGATAAGGAACCAGGGCTTGTCCCTAAGGTTCTTAAAAAAAGAAACCCTAGGCCTGACATACGTCAGCTTAAAGGATCTAAACAGATTACTCCATGGCAGGACTTGCGCAGCAAGTATGAAATCATTTAGTCTTGTGATTGATTCACAAGGAGATAGGGTAAAAACGCTCATCAAGGATGGCAGATCCCTACGCAAGTTATCTTGCAAAAGGACATATTTTTGGATATCCTTCTAAATAAGGAAAATTGTAAACCGGAAACTAGCATATCTAAGGAGCTTTAGGGTTGATCAAATTGGGTTAATAAGGTACGCCCTACACCGGAATGTAAAGGATCTTGCCAATTTACAAGACACCTTGGAAATGAGTGCTGATACACTCAAAAAGGAAAGAACACTTCCTTAGCAGTTTGCCAAACGACACAGATGGTTAATGGAAAGTGTTTGTGCTTGCAATAGATTTTAGGGCTCTGTTTGAATTATGAATTACAAATTAAATGAGTACCTATACTTCAGGTTAAAGGCCTGAAGGAAGAGGCAGTTCAGTTACCCCCGACTACCTGCCTAACCCTAACCAAGGGGGTTGTTGACCACGCCGGGAATGTGGACCGAACCCTCCGCGAGAGGTCTGTCCGTTGAGTTCTACTTGGAGCAGGAGGACGCTTGGGTGCCAGGGGGGGCTCTGGCCATAAATCCCTCGCCTTCCGGGTCCTGCACAAGAGGCTAACGTGACTCGGGATTGGATCTCGAGGCCCGCATACTAGTTGACGGGCGGAAGCTTGGAATAGTGATTCCTGGGGATTACTGGATAGCCTTCGGGCGGATTATGGACAAGCCTGCGGGCGGAAATCCTTGTATTTCAAAGATAAAATGATGAAATATAAAGAAAGAACTTGCTTGATATTGTTTTTCTATGTCAGGTGATAAGATTACGTGAAGGAACCAGTGCTTAATAGGATTAATTAAAGAAGCTGATTGTTATATGTCAAATTAATATGTTAGATAATTACATAACTAAAACAAACCGAGGAAAGTGCGGAGGATGGACCATGGGTCCATCCTACGGTTGGGTGGTCCCGGTTAGCTGGGAACTTTTCTCAAAAATCTCGAAGAACAGCGGGATGATCATCAAAACGAATAACGAGAGCGATGACCTAGAGTTACGTCTTACCTAATTTACGCTGTTTTAGGGGAACAGAATGGGACTATGCCTTAAGGCAAAGAGGTTGAGCTTTGCATCCCTCTTGTTTCCCATTCTTCTTGAACCAAGTGCAGTGTGAATCCGCTTCGGACCTGGCATTTCTGCGTAAAGTAGTTCGCTCGGGTCTGACACTAGTTGTTGTTAGCTAATGACCTATCAGGAAAACCCTAATTCCGGTCGATCCTAAGTGGGAACGGCCCAGATACTTCCGCTACGTGGTAGACGCGGGAAGAGCTAGATCGCAAAACCCATAACATTCCATGGGAGTGCCGGGCGGAGTTTTCCAGACATCCTTTCCGATGGACTGCTAAGACATGTCCTGGATGATACTAGTGGACACATTACATTTTGTCACTTTTATTGATGACTATAGCAGAAAAATTTGGGTGTATTTTATGAAAAAGAAAAGTGAAGTTTTTGGGCATTTTAAAACTCTTAAAGCTATGGTTAAAAAAGAAACAGGCCTGCAAATAAAATGCCTAAGGTCAGATAGAGGGGGATAGTACCTCTCAAATGAGTTTGCAAGGTTCCTACAGGAGCATGGCATAAAGCAACAATATTCATGCAGTCATACCCCACAACAAAATGGAATTGCAGAAAGGAAAAACAGGCATATTGGAGAGGTACCTTGTGCCATGCTCAATGAAAAAGACTTACCAGATTTTTACTGGGCTGAAGCAGTTGCTATAGCAGTCTACATAATGAACATGACTCCCACTACTCCAGAGGAGAGGTATACTGGTAGGAAACCAGATATTTCTCATTTGAAGATTTTTGGTTGCATTGCCTATGTTCATGTGCGAGATGATTTGAGATCCAAGTTGGATCCAAAAGCTAAGAAGTGCATCTTTATTGGTTACTCTGTGCAGCAGCAGAAAGGGTTTAGATGCTATAACCCTTCTACTCGTAAGTTTACAGTGAGCAGAGATGTTGCTTTTGATGAGATGAGTAGCTGGTATAAACTAGTAAATGTGATTAATGATGTAGATGCACAAAATTGTAATGCTGCACAGAATTCACAGCAGCAGTCACAAAATATTAGTGGACCTGGAGTGTCCTCTAGCAGTGGTTCACATTCTTCACCATGGACAGGCAGATTGAGATCAGGAGAATCTCCTCAAAAAAATGTAGATAGTGGTATGCATGTTTCACAAAAAGGAAAAGAGAAGGTAGATCAGCCCATGTTTGATGTGAATGCAGGTCACTCTTATGTGGATGGTGAATCCAGTGGCTCAGAACAGAGCATTGATGATGAGTTCGGTATTCCTTCTATTATTACACCTGGAGTAAGGAAGACCAGGGATTTTTTGAGAGCTTCTGGGAGTGAACCTACTTTGCACAGGTCTACTAGAGCTAGGTATCCTGTGGATATGCTGAAATATGATGGATTTACAGCCATTCACTATGCCTATATAGTCAAAGTGATACAAGAAGCAGAACCCACTTCTTTTAAGCAAGCCATGGGAAAAGAAAAATGGGAGAAAGCCATGGATGAAGAAATGGATGCCTTGGAAGAAAATGCTACATGGGAATTCGTACATTTCCTAAAGATAAGAATGCAATTGGTTGTAAGTGGGTTTATAAGGTGAAGCACAATGTAGATGGTTCTGTGAACAGATACAAGGAAAGATTAGTAGTCAAGGGGTATGCACAAACATATGGCATTGATTATGAAGAAACATTCAGTTCGGTTGCAAGGATGGCAACCGTAAGAGCAGTCATTGCTATGGCTGCATCAAAGGAATGGTCTTTACATTAGATGGATGTAAAGAATGCCTTCTTGCATGCTGATTTGCAAGAAGAGGTATATATGGAGCAGCCACCAGGTTATGTGTATGCTGTTCATCCTGAGTTTGTTTGCAGGTTGAAGAAAGCCTTGTATGGCTTGAAGCAAGCACCTGGAGCATGGTCTGACAAGATAGGACAATATCTTGTCACTATTGACTTTTAGATCTCCAAGGCAGATTTCTCACTTTATGTGAGAAAAACAGAGAAAGGTATTATGCTACTTGTCATTTATGTTGATGATTTGATTATGACAGGTGATAGTGATGAAGATATCCTTCATGTGAAAATGCTATTGAAGTAGAAGTTTGAGATGAAGGATTTGGGAGAGCTGCGTTATTTCTTGGGCATTGAGGTGATTAGATCACAAAGTGGGATACTACAGAGGCAGTATGGATTAGACATGCTATCCAAATATGGGATGACAGGCTGTAAGCCTATTTCAGTTCCTTTGGAGCAAAATGTGAAGCTGAGCGCAGATGCAAGTGAGCTTCTCGAAGACCCTACTATGTACAGACGCATAGTAGGAAGTTTGATTTATGTGACTATTACCAGGCCAGATTTGAGCTATGCCATTGGATTGGTAAGTCAATTTATTCAGGCTCCAAGGAAATCGCATTTGGATGCGGCTAGACGCATACTCAGGTTTGTGAAGTCCACATTGCAATATGGACTATTTTATGAGATTGGGGTTCAGATACAGTTGCATGGATACACTGATGCTGATTGGGCTGGTAGTATTTCTGATAGACCATCTACCAGTGGATATGTGTTCTCTTTTGGGAGTGCTGCAGTCACTTGGAGCAGTAAGGAACAGCCTACAGTTGCCTTGTTGAGCACAGAGGCTGAGTACAGGGGTGCAACAATGGCTGCATGTGAGGTAGCTTGGTTGCATAAGCTACTTTATGATATGCATCAGCCTACAGATGGGCCAGTTGTCATTTATTGTGACAACATGAGTAGTATAAACTTGGCAAATAACTCAGTCTATCATGCTAGAACAAAGCACATTGAGGTGCATTATCACTATGTGCGGGAGAGGGTTTTACTAGGTTTTATTGATCTAGTCTATGTCAGCATAGAGGATCAGGTAGCTGACATATTCACAAAGGCATTGGGCGCAAAGAAGCTGCGCAAGTTTAGAGACTTGCTTGGTGTGCAGGAATTGGGATTGAGCTCGAGGGGGAGTGTTGAGATATCGAGCTCCACTCGTGATATGCCAGGGTGACCGTTGTGCATTTATGTCACCGACTTGTTAGCTGTAGATGCGGTTGGTACACCACCCATGAATAATAGCTAGATGATAGCTATCCTTATCTACTCTAGTTCGTGGCTTAGTTAGTATGCCACCTTAGTTAGTTGAGTTTGGTTTGAGACCCATATATAGGGTTCTTCTATTTCTATGTACTTGAGTTCTTTTTGGCTTACACAACTAAGAAGAGGAAAATTGTTTTTAGCCTCCATCTGTGTGTGTATTCCCCCATTGTGCAAGTAAGAAAGCTACAAGTGAGACTCCTTCCTTCTCTCCCACAATATTGACAATGAATGCCAACAAACCAAGGTCCAAATTTGCAAAGTATCAAATGGAGCTGACTCTAATCATTGCAAGAAAATCATTTGTGAAATGGGGAATCAAGTTCATTGGACCAGTAAGCCTTGCCGCATAGTATTCACAAGCTAAGTACATCATCATGGCTATAGACCACCTCACTAAGTGGGCAAAGGCACAAGCTATGAGAAACAATGATGCTAGGACCACTGCTAGGCTCTTATGGGAGCAGGTAATCTCATGATTCAGCTACCCCATGGAACTTGTTAGCGACCGAGGCATACACTTTGTCAATGAAGTGAAAGCTTATCTCCTATCCACCTTTCTAATCATCCATTGAAAATCCTTGCCATACTACCCTCAGGTGAATGTCCAGGCTCAGTCTACAAGTAAAATCCTAGTAAATGTTCTAACCAAGGTGGTCCCTGCTTCGTGCAGTAGCTAGGATAACAAATTCATGGAAACCTTGTGCCGCAATAGGGCTTATGAAATAGAAATAGGTCAAACTCTCTTCTGGTTGACCTACGGAACTAAAGTAATTCTACCTGTAGAGTTCCTCATTCCTAGTTTGAGAATCACTCTCCAAGAGAGATGGGATGGAAAGGAGGCATGGAGGGAGTGCTTAGTTAAACTAGAATGCCTATCGGAGACTCGGCTTCTAGCCACCCATGTGCTAATATGCGAGAAGGCAAGATGCAAAAGCTGGTTTGACAAGCATTTCAAGTAATGAAACTTTGAGTAGGGTGAGTTAGTACTATTGTACTTAGTCAAGGGACATAAATAGAAAATGAAGTTTCGAGGGTAAGGACCTTTTAGATTTCATGCCATAAGTTGAATTGGCAACATAGAACTCAAAACCCTAGAAGGAAAGGGAAATATAGGCTTCTTCAATGGTAACCATATAAAGAGGTACTACCCTCCCATGCACCCGCGAGCCACCAATCCTAGAATCCCCTACCAATGTACAAGTGGCCACTATCATTGAGAGAGACAATGAGGATGAGGAAGACATAGAGCCAGCCTACCTAAACATAACGCTCACTACCAAGCAAACCCACACTTTCCATACATTGATCGACAAAGGAGTCAACTGTAATGCCCTGACTCATGATCATTGGCTTCAAATCAACAAACCACAACTACAGCCCACTAAGACCAAACTCGATCCGTATGGGGGAAATAATACACACTCTTAGGGAAGTGAAAGGTTGTTGTCTCTATCAAGTCTGAAAGCATACCAATGATCTTCTATGTGTTGCCAAAATTTAAAGAGGTACAATAGAATCGTTGTTGAGACGCACATTTAAAAAGTAAACTTCTACAATGTCAACTACAAGTCTTAGCAACTTCACCTTGCCATAGGCAATGTATGTATTATCATAGCTTTCAGTAAGGGTTGCCTAGATCCATCAAAGCTTGCCAAGCCGCACCAATAGAGAAACCAACCATCAAGTATAGGGAGGGAGGTTTTGATGCCAAGCCGCTAGTAGAGAAACCCACCATCAAATCTAGGGAGGGGAGTCTTGACTTGTCACCACAATCGCCAAACCCCAAGACGAGAAAACCACTAGAGCAAAAGCTGAGGGCCGAAAACCAAGGCTTCAATGGATGCCTAAACATCAAAACCCGCCACCTAGGAGAAGACATCCGGTCTTGCAAGGCTAAGAACCCACACTCGAAACCTAGGAAGCCAAGACGAGACCATATATATCGATGTAAGTCAATCTAGGATGGGTCCTCGAGACCTTATTGCAAGCACAAGGCTACTATGAGGGCAACACTCTAGATCTGGGTACCTAAGGCCAAAATGACCAAAGGCCCTATCCAAACACCGCCCTCAAGCTTGACAACATGAAACATCAAGAGAGATCAGGCACTCAGACCACAAGAGACTCAAGCTGCTAAATCCCTAGAACCTTTGAAGTTTAGGCCTGTAGAATCTAAACCAATCTATAGGCAAAAATTGCAGTCTACTACTAACAAGCTATCTCAACCTAGGCCTATTAGTTCCCCTTTGGCCTCAAAGCACGGTTAGAAACCACACAGACCACCAGTCTATTGAATAAGATACTAAGCCACAATCTTAGAAGCAACTCAAGATGCAACAATCAGCTATTGCTGAACTCTCTAGTTCAGTCACACACCCCAACCACCTACAGGCCTTAGACCCTCTTATGAGTAGTGATCAATTTTAACCTTGGACGCAGACTTAGTTGAAAATATGGGGAATGACTTGGTTTCTTTCCTTGGATGCTTGGACGCTACTTTCATGACACTGGTTAAAAGCTACAATCGACTAGACTTAGGTCTATTAGAAGGGCCTATAGCAACGGAAGTGTGTATACTCCCTTGCGCTTGGGAGGAGCCACTTTGAATTCATTAAATCTTTTGAAGCAATGGAGGAGTTAATTACCACTAAGATATCTAGAGAATAGGCAATCAAACAACGTCTCATTGCGTCGTATAACAAGAACATAATCATGGCCATAGACCAAGAAATCAAGGATTTGAAACGGCTTGCTGACAATGACTCCTCTATCTTGCCATAATGGTACGCTCTTCGATTGCAATGGGAGCTAGTGGGATGCCAAATAATGACCAATCCTAAGCAGTGATGCACAATCAAGGCATTGAAATAAGACCCAATCTATGTAGCTCCCTTCCTATAGGGTGTTAACTACCATCCGTAATTGACCCCTAGAAGAATACATCAGGGAACACTCCTATTTAGATCGCATCCTCACTGAAGAGGAGTTACACATTGCTAGCAGAGTAAACTCAGGTGACTTCTTGCCTGATGTCCTCACTTACATTATGCATGTAGGTATATGTCATGTCGACATGGAAAACAATGCTAATTTAGAATATAATCCAAATTTCTATGCTTGACTCATGCAAAAGTAAAACACTAAGATTATGTGCTGAAGGCCCTTCATCCTCTAACCATTTAATCCTAGGAAGGATTCTTCTCATTTCAGAGGGGGAGGGGAATCAAACCAAACACATAATGAAAACAATACAGGAAAAGAACACATTAGAAAACTCAGGCAATGCTTAAATAAAGAAATGAAAGGATGAAACAACTTGTGATTGAGGAAAATGTCAATAAAATTTGAAATCAGTAGACTACTTGAAGGAAAAGTCTACTTCTACATTTCACTTCAGCAAGTATGTAGTAATTTCCTTTTCCTTGTAATTATTTGATAAACACTAATGGTAAATGTGGCTTTATGGCAGCACCAATCATGGTGGGCCAAGAAAAGGCAGGAAAATTGCCTTTTTCAAATGAAGAGTAGGCAAAATACGGCCTTCCCATGGAAACATGTGCCTTTAATCCATTTAAGTTCTGACATGTCCATGAAAGAATGAGTTCTGAGGCAAATCATCGAGCAGTGCACTTTGTAGAAATACATGGAAGCACTGGGCCACGCGGTAGACTACATCCATCACGCAGAGTTCTTATAGACTTTTCAGAGGGGCCGTGGAAGCATCATTGTGCGAGAGGGGGAAGAGATTCACCAAGTACAAATTGTGCTAACCCCAGAATTGGTAGAAAGGGCCCTAGGAATGGTCAATAAGGAGGAATAGAAGCCAAAGATAGATGTGTACACCATGCTAGGAGTGGACAAGGTGAAGGTCTATACCAATGATGGCATCATCTTGACAGATATCTCTGACCATGAGATTCAACTCCAAGAAAAAATGGTGCATGCACTATTCTCTAGTCAAAGGTACAACACTATCATGAGCTGCATTAGTGTCCCTCTAATAGAGAGCATCACAACATGATTACTGGATGAGGTGAATCTCAATGGTTTTGTGAGAAAGACCATCGAGACCTCGACTAAGTCCTTGCAACAAGAGGAGGGCCAGCAAGAGGAGAGTCCCCAGCTACTAAGGCCAAAACAAAAGCTTCATCTTCTAGGGCCTCAACCATTGGATTCGATGGGGTCCTTACGGCCATCATTAGAGAAGCCTTGGGGCAAGGGTAGAGAGAAGGAGAAGAGGAAGGAGTTGGAGAGACACCACTAAGGTCACCTCCTCAACAAGAGCAGCAGTTGCAAACAAGTGAAGAGATAGAGATTGATGATAAAGGGGAAGGAGAGCTACAGACTAGTCGACAGAGGCATGGGGAGCAAAGGAGGAAGGCTTCATAAGGAATGACGGAAGAAGAAAGGAGGAAAAAAGAAAAAACATATTTGCAGAGGTTTCATAGGGAGTTCAAAAAGACCAAAGAAGAGAGGAAAAAGAAAGTAGAAGAAGAGGTAGAAAAGTTGAGAGAAGAATCAAGAAGGTCTGAGGAGGAGAGAAAAAGGAAGGCACCTGAAGAAGAGGCATGGCTGAAAAGAAAGGAGGATGAAGATATGGCTCTACCTATGCATTGATCAATAGAGTAGCAAAGCAGGAGAGATGAGCTGAAAGCCATGAGCCGCCAAGAGAGGAAGGGCCAAGCTCGAGCACCCATGTGCCAGAAATCATGCCAACTCCTCCAAAAGAAGGCAAGGGCAAGGAACTAATCATTCCCATTCCAACCCTCCTAGTGCCAACCATGCCCACAGTCACAACCACCTAGGGCTCCACGCAAAAAGTAGGCCCCAGTAATGTCTTAGGCTACGTGTAGTACCTTGTAAATAAGGAGATGACCCAAGGGACTAGAGAATATACCCAGCAATAGGGACCAAGAGACCGCCAGTTTTTGCAACCGTTGATGCCAAGTCTAGGAAAGAATAAAAGAGGCAGAAGTTGGAAGCTTCTACCATCTCCATACCGATGACACATCTGCCAGCTACGGAGTATGATAATATATAAAACAATAGTTGTCATAGTTGGAAAATGCCAGGGAAGAAAATAAAATAGCAACAGCAGAGCTCAAAGCTAAAAAAGAGGCCAAGGCTACATTCAAGTAGGAGAAAATACGCCAAATAGACATGGCCCAAAGGGAAATTAATGAGCTAAAGGAGTAGCTACAAACTAAAGAGGAGACAGAAGCTGAATGGCATGCAAGATTGGAGAAAGAAACTAAGGCCATATGACACCTACAAAGACACAACAAAGAGATCATGGGGCTATATGAAGATCTGCAAGGAAAAATGGAAAAGATCATTAAAGCCATAGAAGAATTGGAGACATTGAGGGAGAAAAGAGCATGCAAGTACGAAAAAGAGGTGGAAAATTTGACACAAGAGGCTACCTTGGCATAAGAAAAGCAGCTGAGGAGCTGAAAGGAGAAATGGAAGATCAAGAACGGTGGCTGATAGTGCTAGCTCAGAGGCAAGGGGAAAGCCTTTGAAGAGGAGAGTGAAAGAATGGGCCAATCAATAAAAAAGAAGAGTTAAAGCCTTGGTGCACCATTTAGCTAAGGTGAGAAAGACAAAGCATTGGATAAAAGTAGAGAAATGGCCATCCACATGAGTTTCGAGGCCTAGCAATGTGCCTTCTTCAATACGCTACTCGATGTCACTCATACAGAGGAAAGGGAGGCCATTGAGACAATTGAGAAGAAGCTTGGAATTGCACGTATAGCCCTAAAGGCAGGCCTGCAGATGCCAGTGCAACTAGTGGGAGTTTGCCTAAGCTTCAAAGAACAAAGAAATTGTTTGTTGCAAGTAGGCTTTGACCCCACAAGAGGACACATTAGGGTTTGCCAAAGGGCCATAGTAGGAAAGCCAGACAAGGGGAAGAGGCTAAACTGAACTTCAAGACGAGACCTCATGAAGAGTAATTAGTCCCACCACCTCCTTCTTCAACCCTAGAAGGCCAGAAAACCAATGGACACCCCTGTCGAGAGGAGAGCAATGCTAAAAGAAAAAAGGAAATAGATGGTGGAGGAAGCCAAGAGAAGATTGAATACTAGACCAATAATAGAGCTAACTACACCCATTTTCCCAACCTCATATGAACTCCCAGCTAGCTTCCATACAAATCTCATCATTTGGGAGCAATAGAAAAAGTGAACGGAAACCTTTTGATCTTAACTTCCACTTCCCCATCAACTTGCACTGAGCCCCCCCATTAAGGTGGTGGAAGAGGTGATTGCCATTGGAAGCAGGCTAGGAGATAGATGGTTGAAGGAAAGAGAGAAAAACCCCAACCTTTGGGGCACTAAGGATATGGAATTTTGACAGGACAAGGTTTTTGAGGTCTCGATATCAATGCCAGGCTACGAGTGCCAGCCTACATGGAGAAGGCACCTCTCTGACACAAACCTGGACACTTGGGTGGCATTCTGCAACACCCTGCCATTTGAACACAACAACCAGATATGCATGCTATACCCCTGAAGAATAGGAGTGGATTTTGACCCCAATGTCCACGTTGTGTACAATTGCCCCGTAATCTACAATGCAAATTGTACCACATCGGAGGAAGTGTTAGATATGCTCAATGCCCCACCCTCAAAAGGTGCCACCAATAATCCATGGTGCTCAAAGTTGCAAGGCCCTCATTATGAGGAGAAGCCATATGTGAGCCTTGATATTGATTGAGTTCATGACTTGTATGTGAGATGAGGTCTATGTGACCGGATGGCAAAAAGGTGACCATTGTGGGTCTAATCTTTGGGTTAGACAAAGTAGTTAAGCTAGTAGCAACTCAAGGCACATTACATCGAGTTGAGGGATAAGGCACATTGCATCGAGTTGAGGGATAAGGCAGTTAAAAGGGCCCCTATTTTGAGGTTCAGGGGCTGTGGAAGTGGCCCCTAGCTGGGGGTCCTAAGGGGGCCAGTGACCCCCCTAGCGGGGGTCCGAGGGTAACACCCCCGGCTCAATAGTAAAGGGAATATTCCCTGAAATATGTTGAAACGGGGATGTAGGACATGGCAATGCAAAAGCTATGAAGGTTGAAAGATGAAGACCAAACTCATGAAAACATAGAAAAATACAAGACCAACTGTCACACAAGTGAATTAGGTTCCAAGATTGAGACTTGGACTCATAAACACAATCTTGTATGTGGACAATGACATAGGCACTTTACTGGAAAGAAAAGAGTACTATCATTCATTGAAAAAAAGGAAGCAAGTACAATGTTGTATAGGAAATTCTAGGCAACACATCCTCCTACGGTGCTCATGGGATTCTTGTCCTGAGCCCTCATTGCTCCATCCAAAGAGACTGAAGTAGGTGTGATTGCAAACATCTCAACAAAATATTCCTTGGTCGACTAGTGGAGAATCATTAGCTAGGTTTATCAGGCTGACTTAATCACCTTTGTAGGCTATAAAAGCAAAACCCCTTCACAATGCCCATCTATCATCTATCTTTCACCTAGTTAGAATTATTCCAGCTAGCCTTAAGCTTTTCACCTATCTTCTATTTAGATCACCATCTAAGCTTCACAATGGAAGTGCACTGGTGGACAGAGTCATCTTTGTATAAGTTTTTTGGAGCTTAAAAGACATTTTATTCTCCTCTTATGTGTTGTGTATTCTCTATCTCTTTCTCAGATTCTGTTTGCTATGTTGTGTAATTTTTATAGAAGCCCTTATCTTTACCCCAAAAATTTTGGGTGACTCTATCGTCCATTTTGTGGATGAATTCTCCTTGTGCCCTAACCCTGCATTCATTACTACCTGTAATTACCTTAGGCTACTTAGGATGCTAATTAGGCAAGATTCTACCCCACTAGAACACAACCTTCTACCCCTTTTCTTTGATCCCAATGCCATAAACATCTGCGCCATAACTCGACTAATAATGTGTGCCACTTTTCTCCCCTCGTTTTGTTTATCCCTTCTAGAGGATATGAATGAGAGCAGCTTTATGCATTGCAATCATCCATTCCTCTCAACCACAACTCTACAAGTCTGTGTCTGAACCTCAAAGGGTACTTGTAGAGTCAACAATTCCTAAACAAGTCTCTTAGGCCCCCTTCTCCACCCCACTTGAATGACGAAGCTTAGTTCTCATCATGTCTATGTGAATTATATTTATATTTTTTTAAAAATGAAAAAGAGAAATAAAGAAAGAAAGAAAAGAAAGCAAATATGAAAATCAAAAATCACAATGAACAGTAGTTTACCCCACATAAGCCACGGTTACTATATTTACGGGTTCTCAAGCTAGGTGCATTCGATGGCATCGGTTGGCTGGCTCCGTCCCTAACCTCGTAGCCTCATTTTGATTCCCCACTTCATGCTTAGATAACATCAAGGGCAGGACATACCTGGGGAGGTACCATTTGCCTATGGTTGGTTAGACATGTCACCCTATGTTACCCGCACTGCACCTCCCTTATGCACAAACTGGGTCCTCAAGTGTGATGCAGCACCCAGGCTTGTGTGGCTTGACCCAACTCCCAATCCCACTAGCACAAGCACAACGCACCACATGGAAAAATAAGTATATTCCTAGGTAGTGCATCTTCTTTTCTTTTCAGGTACAAACAAAGGATCCAAAACCCAGCTTTAGAGGCCCCATCATCCATGCAATGCGCTCCGACATCCACCACCTTAACTGGGTGATTTGTTTCTTCCGAAGCCCGATTCCCTTGTGACCCCATCATCATCGACTCACACGTCTGCCCTTTCTCATCAAACCTTCATTAGCTCAAAATCTCAAGTGTCTTGGAACTAGCACCCACCTAAGAGAGGGGTCATCTTATGCGACAATGTCACCATGCATGTGAAATAAGGTAGAGGCAGACCAAGGCAGCAAATGAAGAAGCTCATTTGGAACAACGCAAGAGAAGGCAACTGCAGAGGGCCAAAAGGCAGATCTGTCCAACACCATCGTGAATTTCAAAGATAGATCCATCCACCCACCATCCTCCAAGCACGGATCCATCCAACACGATATTGAATTTCAAAAGGCCGCAGTCCACCTAACCCCAACCCTTGTAAGGGCTTGTATACAAACTCAAAAAGACATCTGACTATATCCATTCCACTTTCCAACCACTGCACATTAGTGCAATAGGTGTAGACAATCTATAACCATAAAACACTTCAAATGGTGCTTTCTTTGTAGCTATGTATGGTGTATTGTTATATGCAAACTACAGTAAATGTAAATGTGTATCCCATGTCTGTGGTTTAGAAATAGTGTAAGGACATAAAAGATCTAAAATAGTACTGTTAGTGGCTTTTGTTTGACCATTAGTTTCAAGATGAAATGCAGATGAAAAATCAATTTTTGTTCCTACGTTAGCAAACAAAGTAATCCAAAAGTTATTACAAATTCTAGAATCACGGTAAAAAATAATAACTTTTGGTAATCTATGATTAGTGAAAATAGTTTTAAAAAACAATTGTGCTTCCTGAGATGCTGTTAAGTTTTCTTGCATGGAATGAAATATGCTTGTTTACTAAACCTGTCTACAACAGTCGAAATCATATCATTGTTAGCTTTAGTATTAGGTAAACCAGTAATAAAGTCCATAGAAATATGTTGCCATGGTCTTGATGGAATAGGTAAAGGCATTAGTAAACCATATTGTTTACCATGATGTCTCTTAACTCTTTGACAAACCAAACATTCAGAAACAAAGTTAGATACATTAGTGTCCATATGTGGCCAATAAAAATCTTCAGTCAATGTATGCAAAGTAGATATGATACCTCTATGACCTTGATATGGAGGACAATGAATCTCATTCAAAACAAAAGATCTAAATGGAATTATAACACATAATCTCTTTTCATAAAACATGAATCCATCATTATAAGACAGTGAATCAATAGGAATCCACTTATTTCCAACTAATTTATTCCAATCAGCATGAAAAGTAATGTCTTGATGATAAGTATCTTTCATAGGAGTTAGAGAATCTATGATATGACAAAGATATTATCAATAGTTGGTCTTCTACTTAAAGCATCGGCTACTACATTTTCTTTACCTAGTTGATATTGAATAAGGGGATGAAAACTCTGAATAAAGGCTACCCATTTGATATGTCGGTCAGATATTTGGGGTTGACTAAGGAGATGTCTAATGCTTTGTTGGTCAGTCTTAATCATAAACTCCCATTAAGTAATCCTTCCATTTTCTTAAAGCTTATACAACAGCTAACAATTCTTTATCATATCTGGAATATTTAAGTTCAAATGGTTCAGTTTACAGCTAGAATAGGCTATGGCATGATTATCTTGCATAAGTACAGCTCCTATTCCAGATTTGCTAGCATCAATAACTACTAAAAAGAATGGTCTATTGAAATCAGGTAGTTGTAATAAAGGAGCATGGGTTAATGCATGTTTCAATAAATCAAAAGATTTCTGTTGATTATCAGACTAATGATAAACAATACCTTTCTTTAAAAGTTTAGTCAAAGGCAAAGCAAGTAATGAAAAATTTCGCACAAACTTCCTGTAAAAACTAGCAAGACCTAGAAAAGAACGTAACTCATGCACATTTTTAGGTATAGGCCAGTTCAATATTGCTTCTATCTTCTTAGGGTCAACCTTAATACCTTCTGATGACACAATATGGCCTAGATATTCAATTTCTATTTGAAAGAACTCACTCTTTTCGTGATTAGCATACAATTGATTATCTTTCAACAACTTGAAAACCAAAGACAGATGTTCATAATGTTCTTTCTCATTTTTACTGAATTACCAAGATATCATCAAAGAATACTATAACACAATGCTGATATTTCAAAAATATGCGATTCATCGTTCTACTAAATGTAGCAGGTGCATTAGTCAATCCAAAAGGCATCACTAGAAATTCATAATGACCAAATTGTGTTCTAAATGCAGTCTTAAATATATCAGATTTATCCAATCTCACTTGATGATAACCAGATTTAAGATCTATTTTACTAAATATGGTAGAACCTGGTAGTTTATCCATAAGATATCTACCCTAGGAATTGGATATCTATTCTTTACAGTAATCTTATTTAGGGCACGATAATCAATGCATATGCGATAAGTATTATTCTTCTTCTTTACAAACAAAACAGGTGCGCCAAATGGAGAACTACTAGGTCTAATTAATCCTCTGTTTAATAATTCCTCAACTTGATTTTGAATTTCTTTCTATTCAATCTGGTTATGCCTATATGGTGCTTTACATGGTGGTTGTGTACCAGGAATTAAATCTATTTTGTGGTCTTTAGGACGTGAAGGAGGTAGTCCAGGTGGTAAATCTTCAGCAAAACAATCTTTAAATTGTGCAAGGAATTCTTTATGCCTAGGGTGCATATGTTTTTCTTTAGCTTGTAGTTCACTCATCCAAATTAGATAAGATTTACTACTTTTGTGTAATGCACATTTAGCTTGAGTATGAGTAAGTAGTGAAAAATTATTAGATGTGTGCATACCATACAATGTAATGTGTTTTCCGTGAAAATGAATTTTAATTGAATGTGTGGAATAATCTATGTCAGGATTATGCTGATGATGCCAAGGCATACCTAAGATAATATCATTGGACTGTAATGGTACAACTAGAAAATTCATTTTGTCAGTGTATTCACCAATTTGAATTTCTAAATCATGCACCTCTTGTGTTCCATTATACCTTGTGCCTAAGAATGCTGCTTTAATCGATAATGCGTAGGAACAGTTTGTAATTTCAATTCTTTTACTAACTTTGCAAAAATAAAATCATGTGTACTACCATCATAATGCAAAATAATCTTTTCTTTTCCATGCACTAAACATTTCATTGTCAACAAAGAATGTGGAGTTGGCATACCTGGAAAGTATTCGAAGGAGTAGTAATGTCATCCTCATCTTCCGTAAAGTCAGGCATTTCCTCATGTTCTTCATCTTCCATTGCTCCAAGATAGTTGATATGGACAGGCGGCTTCTTCGATTGGCAATTGGCTGCTAGATATCCAGGTTGATGGCATTTGTAACACAATATAGGTTTCGCTTTAGATACATTGTTTGCAATGGCAGGAAGTCTAGGAATATTAGGATTTGGCTGTGAAGATGGCTTAGGTTTTTGATTGGTATTTGATGGCAAAGGAGGTGGTTTTGTCCAAGACTTACGGAAAGATGATGAAGGAAATCGACTTTGATTGAATCTTCTAAAATTTGAATTGAATTGCTTAGAACCATAGTTACCATTTGCTTGAAATTGTTGTGGACGCTTGTCTCTTCCTCGAATCTTGTCTTCAGTGTCATGAGCCAAAGAAATTGCATCTTCAAGAGTTGCAAGCTTGAACATATTGACTTCAGCGTAGTAATGCCCAAATAATCCAGACATAAACTCATGCTTGTGAGTCGCTTCAGGTACGTCTTCAAGAATGCGTATTTGCAGTAAGGCATTCCAAAAGCGTTCGGTGTATTGGAAAATAAGCTCACGATCTCTTTGCTAAAGAAGGTCCCATTGCTTTATGGTTTTTTCATGGAATTGAGGAGGAAGGAAATTCTACATAAACTTCTTTTTGAAACTCTCCCAGGTAGTGGGACAATCTATGCTCTTACGAACCATGGTCCACCAAAGAGATAGTCGATCCACTAAATGATTAGTGACACACTTAATTTTGTCTTTTTCAACATATGTCTCTTCATGAAAGTAATCATCAAAATGACTGATGAATGCAAGGACAGTCTTTCCATCTCGAGTTCCATTGAAAGTACGGAATTTGAATTTTCTTTTACTTATCTTTATTTCTTTGCAGATGGATTGAGCTTTGAGAGTCGCATCAATGGTTCTTCGGATAAGATCTTCGGGTTGTGGTCCATCTTTGTCAGTAGTCGATCTTTGTAAATTGGCCATTTGAACTTGGAAGGCTTGCCGGGCTCTTTTTTCTTCATCCAGTTGCATCATAATTAAATCCAACTTTTGTTCCATCGTAGGTTCAGGAAGATCGCCTTCAACCATTAAATCATCCATATTTTGTTCCATCATCCTGTAAAAATTCAAAAGACCTCACACTCTCAAAATCCAATTAGCGAGATGAGCGTAGCTCAAAGTCGGGTATACAAGGCTTATAGATTTTTGTTTGGCTTTCACGGTCTTCGACTTTTGCGGTTGCGAGGTTTGAAGTCTTCGTAAAATCTGCGTATGACCTTTTGTGTGTGCGAAAAGTGGTTCAGCAAGTCTGTGCATGCGAACAGAGTCTTCCAGGGAACAACTTTGCAGTTCAGTGCTTCTACGCAGGAACATTCCTTATGGGAGTTTTTGGAATAAGTCAGTTTTGACCTCTGCTGACTTACAAAACTTGCAGAGTTACAGAACTTAAGGAACTTGACCAATTTTGAAGATTTTTGTGACTTGAGACTCAATTGATTAAGCTTGAAGCTTAATCTACTGCTCACAATAAATTTTTAAGAGGGGGGCCGTTTTTTCAGCCGGTCGAAATTCACGCTGAGATGCCGCCTTCAGAAATTGTCGATTTTATAAACTTAAGCTTTATAATAAGCTTTTTAAGCTTTAAGCTAAAGCTTCTAAACTTCTTGGCTATGGAGATCAAGCTTACTGTCACTGTATAAAAACGTCTTGATAGAAGAGATGTAGGAGTGGTCCTCCGCTTCCCCAGGTTGGTCCTTCGCAATCAGAGGCTGTAAATAGAGGTTCTTGACCGCGAGGAATCCACCTGTACCGACCGTTCGCGATGAAACTGACTGTAGAGCTCGATAATTCCAGGAGGTCCGCCTTCACGTAAGATGGGTAGCGATTGGAAGCTCTTGATCTTAGCTTCGCTTTGATACCACTGGTGCACAGATCGAATGCTATAGGCTCGCGTAGTGAGAGCCAGAAGGTCCCCAAGAACAAAAGAACTCTACTTTTTGCACAAAACTCAAGGTAGAAAGCATACACGGCATGAACAAGAGACCAATTGGGTGCAATCTCCCCCCATGCCTTGTGTGAGGGCTCCACAAAGCATGTATTTTATCTATTAATCATCTTCAAGCTCAAATAATAGCCCATATTACAAAATAGCACGCTTTTGGCTTTTGAGTTTGCTTTAGCACAAAATAGAAATAAAGCTAATGGACGGGTGCCCAAAGAGTCAAGCATACCCAATACAATGTCCAAATACAAATATCATAATCATGTGCCCATGCGCATACAAAATAATAAATAAATATCCAATGCCTTAATAAATAGGTGTGACAAAATATAGGCGCCATGCCTAAGGTATGCGCCCATCAAAATATAAGTGATAACTCGAATACACGCTATCCTCCAATGCTTTCCTCCGCCACTGCTGCTATCTCTACACATCAACTGAAGCATTCACAATCGTTAGTAAAATAATACAATTAAACCGACAAAAGTGAATACCTAGCAGTCTTCAGCTACATAAATAAATCAACTGGTTAGAAATCAATACAAACCTTAATTTATCACGAGTGCGCACTCTAAACTCATAAATGTTTATTAATTTAATATGTATTTTGGGGAATCACCCGCTATCTACCTCTATTGGGCATGATTGCTCAACTCCTGATATTGCCATGTTACAGTGGATTGCATATATAAAGTCACTTAACCTTGATTTTTAGCATATTGTAGGTAGAGAAAACTCTTGACTGACATGCTTTCATGAGCAAGGTTTGAAGATGAAGAGGAGTTGAAGGAAGATGAAGAGGACTATGTGATAAGTGCTAAAAATGACTTTATGATAGTAGGGGATGAGTATGCAGTTGTTGGTATTGCACGTATATATTTGAAAAAATCAAGTATAACATTCATTAATGCAAGTGCATCTGTCATAATAGCAAATACAGTAGGTATAACTATTGTAACAAGGATTTCACTAGTAAGAAAAGAACTTATAGCCATGGAGAAGAGATGGGAAGCAGAGAGAAAGCATCATCACTATTATGCTTCAGTGAGAACACAATTTTTTGAAGAGTTGTATGAGGATGATTGGCTAAAAATAGGCCAATATTTGAGCCTCATGATAAAGAAGGCTAAGTGGTTTGAAGCCGAATTCAAAAGGATTAAAAGAAAATCTTATGGGTTTTTCTTGAATGACGCGGATAATATGGAAGCATGCAAAGAAAAAGTGAGGAGCTCCAATACATGTATTGGGAGATAGGGCTTCTCAACAATAGGTGATGCAAGAGTTTCATGAAAGTTTATGGGCTAGACATAGAGGAGTTTGGGTCCTATTTTCCAACATCAAAGAAAATTATTGGTAGCAAAACATGTATAAAGATGTGGAGCATTATGTGGAATCATGCAATGACTATTATATGTATTCCATGGTAAAGCATAGAGATGGGTTGCAACCGATCTATCCATTGTTTATGTATTACAAATGGGTAGTTGATTTGGTTATCATGCCTATAGGTTTATGGAATACGAGATATCTTGTTCTTGCAGGAGAAGACTTGACAAATCAAGTGGAAGGTCAAGCTCTTAGTACAAAGACTACTCAAGCAGTTTGCAAGTTCTTATTGTAAGAAGCCTTTTGTAGGTATGGTTCTATTGATAAAGTGGTTGAAAATAGAGGAGAATTGGATGTAGATGAGGCTCATGACTTCTTTTCACGATTGGGTATCAAGATGGCTTTAACTTTAGCCTACAATCGTGAAGCAAATGTCAAAAGTGAAAGCCATTAGCAAAGTCATACCAGGGGAAGATGAAAGAGTGGCCAAGAATTTTACCCTTTACTTTATGGGCTAATAGGACCACTCATAGTGCACTTATAGGATATATGCTTGCTAAATTAATGTATGGACAAAAACCAATCATGCCTATTGAGAAGACTATTGCTACTTGGAGTATTCTACCATGGGAAGAGGGTTTGAATAGAGAAGAGCTGTTGGTCCTACACATTAGATAATTAGAAAAAAGACGTGAAGACATTGAGACAACCATGAAAAGAATGAAGACTACAAGGATAAGAATAAGAAGAGGTTTGAAAAGTGACATAGATTTCAACCACAAGCTATACAAGAAGGGGATTGGGTGTTGGTTTATGATAGCAGCTTGGAGAATCAACATAGTGCCAATCGTCAGAAGATGGCAAAGTAGTCGTTTGGTCCGTATGTGGTAAGGTTTGTTTTTGAGAATGCAACCTATGAAATAAATGAGATGGGTGGGATAGCTCTAAGGATTCCAATGGTTGAAAAACATATAAATCTCTTTAAACATAGGGAGTCTTTAGCATATGAGTTTAAGGAGTTGGATACTGAGAATGAACATGAGCATATGGAAGAAAAAGAGGTAGAATATGAAGACATTGACATGGCAGAGGATACTTCTTTTAACACTGCAGATCCATAGGACTTTGGCACATACTAGAGGATGTGTAGGTTAAGAGGGGGCGGATGTCATGCCGCTACACATACAAAGTGTGAAAAACTCTAGAGTGCATCATCATTTGACTTATTGATCTAGAGAGTCAATGCCATATTAGCCATTAGTGTTAGTGTCCTACTATGGATGGTTAAAAAATACTAGATTTTTGGACAAGTTTAGCCTATTTTTGATATTTGGATATTATTTCTTGTAAATGTCCAAAATCTGTAGACAACTTCTAGGATAGAATGACATGTTTAAAAAAAAAAGCAAGTGGCTTTCAACCATTTTTGGGGGATTTTATGCAAAAAGAAGGATTGGTGAAATTGTGTGATGCATTATCGCAGTTTACAGGCAGCAAACAACACTCCAAACATGGAGAAGAAGAAGGAGTGATCTAGGAGAATTGAGAATAGATGTCTTGGTATTTTACCCCCCTTTCGGGGCCAATGGAAGCATTAGATTAGTGGTCCATGCAAGAAAGAAGAAGTTACTATTTCATACACGTTTTTGGTTTTTAAGGGATTTATCTTCTTACGATGTGGAAATAAACTAATATGCTTCACCTCTACGAGTATTCTTCTACATCTTCTATTTTATTGAACCCCTTCTCTTTCATCAATTGCTCTCCCTCAATCTCTCTTCACCCTACTATCTCTTACTCCCATGGCAGAAATTTGACCACAAACAATCTCATCATAGTTATCTATGTGGATGACTTGATTATTATAGGTGATAGTGATAGTGGGATTGCTAAAGTTAAGGATTTCTTGAAGAAGAAGTTTGAGATGAAGGATTTGGGTGAGTTGAATTACTTTCTTGGTGTTGAGGTGATCAAATACGATAATGGCATATGGTTATCCCAAAGGGAGCATGGATTGGATATGTTATCCAAGCATGATATGATAGCATGTAAGCCTCTTTCAATACCATTGGAGCAAAAAGTGAAGTTGAGTGTTGATGTTGGGGATGAGATAGAAGACCCTACTATGTTCAAGAGGATAGTAGCAAGTCTAATTTACATGACTATCAGAAGACTAGACTTGAGCTATGCTACTTTCCTTGCTAGTAAGTTTATACAGATATCTAGAAAACCTCATTTTGATGCAGTTACATGCATATTAAGGTATATAAATTTCACTTTACATTATGAAAATTTTTATGAGGCAGATAAGAATGTATATGTGTTTGGATATGGAGATGTAAATTGGGTTAGTATCATGTCAGATAGAAGATCTACTAGTAGATTCATGTTTTCCCTTAGTAGTTATATGGAGCAACAAAAAGCAACCTACATCTGCTTTACCGCATACAAAGGCCAAGTATAGAGGTGCTGCTATGGTAGCATGTGAGGTGGTATGGTTGCAAAAGTTATTGGGTGATTTGGATGTGCAAGGAGATGGTCTAGTTGTCATTCACTATGATAACATGAGCAGCATAAAGCTAGGTAGGAACCTAATATTCCATACTAAGACACAACACATTGACGTGCACTACTACTTTGTGAGAGAGAAGCTATTTGCAGGAGAGATTGACTTAGTATATTTTAGCATATAGGATTAGATAGCTATATTTTTAAAAATGCATTAGGTGTAGAGAAGCTTTAGAATTTTTTAAACTTACTTGCAATAAAAAAGATATAGTTGAGCTTGAGAGGGAGCGTTGAGATGGCCATGCAAGCTCAACATGTGCATATATTCATGATGGACCACCTGGGTAGATGAGTCTACACATCTTCACATAGTATGTTGATGGTCATTATGATCCTCATATGACCACTAACTTATCAATTATTATATTTATTTTATTGCATCTACCTACAACAAGTAGCATAGTTATAGTGCCAATGGATTAATTGGACTTAGTAGGCCACTTTTCTGGATTAATTTGACTTAGTAGGCTACTTTTCTTTATGTTGTATCTTATCTATACTTTGTGTACATTGTATTGTGTATGGAAGAAGAAGAAGAAACCAATAAGAAAACGTTTTGGCCTCCATCTCTCTTCTTGTGTTCTTGAGTGAGCTTTATCTTGTGTGTATGGTGTGTGTTTGATGTAGAAACTCAAGCAACTCCCCCCACCATGCAAATCTTGATAGATCATTGTCTCTTTACCAAGATAAAAAATGTAGGGCTTGTGATACTAGTAAATTGTATAGATGTTTTAGTAATTACAAGAGATGATGATGTTGGGATACTGAATGTATAGGCCATGCTAGAAATAGAATTTGATACGAAGAATTTGGGAGAATTAAAGTCTTTTCTAGGCGTTGAGATTGTGAATTCCATCAATGGACTTTGGTTGATGCAAAGATAGTATGCAAATATGTTGAAGACAATTTGCAAACCTTTGGATACTCCATGGATCAGAATACTAAGTTGGATGCAAACGTTAGAGCTGAAATTTCGTATGTTATTATGTATAGCTATATGGTAGAAAGTCTCATCTACCTTACTATCACTAGGTGTGATCTTAGCTTGTGCATGAGCTGACTTATTAGTCAACTCATAGAAACGGATAGAAAACCCCATTTGGATGTAATGAGAAGGATTATGTATTATGTAAAAGGCTACATTAGACTATGGACTCTTCTATGAGAGTGGTAAGCACTTGAAGCTCATGGGGTATACTGACATAGATTGGGAAAGTTGTCCATATGATAGACATTCTATTAGTGGATATGATTTCAACATTGGTAGTGAAATGATTAGCTAGATTAGGAAGAATCAATCGATTATTGCACACTCTTTTTCTGAGGCAAAGTATACAGTTGCCATATTAGTATCTTGTGAGATTACTTAGTCATTGAAGTTGTTGATAGATTTGGATATACAAATATATGCTCCAATCAAACTATATTGTGACAATATGAGTAGCGTGCTTCTAGCTATGAATCACGTGTATCACACTAGAACCAAATGCATAGAGGTACACTATCACTTCATATGAGACATGGTACTTGTAGGGATAGATAGATCTCCTACATGTCAAAATTGAAGACCAAGTAGCTAATGTGTTTACCAAGTCACTAGGTAAATATAATTTTAGTCTCTTTAAAGAGCTACTTTTGGTATAATGTCTTTCTTGAGCTTGAGGGGGAGTGTTGAGAATCAAGCTCCTATCTACTCTACTGACACTAGCTAGCTATAGCTTAGCTAAACTAGACACGTGTGACCTCTTTAATAAGTTAGGTAGCCTTAACTCTTTTATCACTATTGTAGACTTAGTGTGAGAAGACTAATGAAGAATAATGGAAGAAGATGGCTGATAGAGCACATTGCTCTACTCTTACTCCCAACCCTTTGCCTCCCTTTCTCTCTTATCATTTAACAAAATTTTATCATAAAGTTAACATCCTGTCATCCATTTTGAAGTGTGCTAACCCATGTAATATAAACATACACTGTATGAACTCACTGGCCACTTGAAGTGTAAGATATAGAGTTCTAGTGGAAAAAAAATGATCATCTTTAGTGAGACCTCTCAAGTAACACATACATGTTTTTCCATCCTTTCTTTGTTATTAGCAGGTATATAATGAAATTTATAGTGATATGTGTCCATTGTCCTTCAAGAATAGGTAAGGGTTGCAATAGATGAGTTGGTCTAAGCGTTATCATGATGCTACGCAGACACAGTGTGAAAAAGCATAGAATGCATCATCATTCGACTTCTTTATTGATCTAGAGAGTCAATGTGATCCGAGTCATTAGTACTAGTGCGAGTTGCATGGATTATCCAAAAATACTAGTTTTTTGGATAAGTTTAGTCTATTTTTGATATTATTTATTGTGAAAAATCTGAAGAAAAGTTTAAAAAGCTTCTAGATTAGGATGGCATGCAAAAAGCAAGTTACTTTTTCAACCAGTTATGGGATTTTCATAAAAAAAGATAGACTGATAAAATCGCGTGCGTCACGATCACTGTAAACAAGCTAAAAACTATAGCTTGAACTGAAAGAAGAAGAAGGAGTGATCTAGGAGATCAGTGACCAGGTGTCCTAGGGTTTTATTCCCCTTTTAGAGATAACGGAGCCATTATATTTGGGTTCCAAGTAGGAGAGAAGGAGTTGTAATTTTGATGCACATTTTGTTCTACGAAGAACCTCTAGGAGATCTAATGCCTAGAGATTGCTTCTAAGTAGTGCAAGGATTCCAGATTGTTTTAATACATATTGATTTAGCTCATTGTGCTTTGTTTTTGTCATGTTTACCTCTTGTCTATTCTCTTCCATCTCCTATCTTTACTTCCTTCTACCTTTGATCCCTGGTGGATTCGACCTTTTGACAAAAATCCCTCCAACATTGATGAACCCGACGTGAAAAGTGGTCAGAGGAAGAAAAGACAAGATGGGAGAACCTTCAAACACAATCTCCAATGATGTTTTGCAACAGTTGGTGCAAAATATGAATATGCTTATGCAGGTACAACAACAACAAAAGGTGATGCAAGCTTCTACTCAAATAGAAAGTGTTGTGATCAATGCTTTGCAAGAAATTGAGCATGAGGTGAAGTTATTCAATGGCAGGAATGTATCTGCATATGCACATACCTATGCTTAGAAGATGGAATTATTTGGGGTGGCTCAATGTGCATGGAGTCGGTATTTTGTACGTGTTACTGTACATGAACTGAAAGCATGGATTATTGAATTATACTTGCAAGATGCTGACTGGGTAGTCTTCAAGAAGACACTTGGGGAAGAATTTTATATTGAAGATACTAATTTGATTATGCGCAAGACTTTTTAGGAGTGGGTTTTAAAATCCAATAAGGGTCTTGTGACTACATAATTGTTAAGATAATTTGAAAGTCGATTTGAGCAGTTGGATCGTGCAGAACAACAAGCTATTGCAAGCCAAAAAAAAGACTTATTTCTACACGTAGCTGATCTTGAGCTTCAAGAGAAGCTTAATGATTTGCTAGAGGATTAGACTACAGAGACATGTTTGAAAACGGAGTGGAGACATGTCAAGGAAGCTATTACTGCACTTGTGAAGAAGCGTATAAGAAGAGAAATAATGCATGTCTCTAGCTTGCCCACTATTATGGGCAAGACAATTGATGTATCCAGTAAGCCATCTACTTATGTGGCTAACCCTATGGTTGTACCTGCTACTGTTCCCTCTATCAGGGAAGATGTCTTAGATGAATTGGTCAAAGGCATGCGGGATATTCAACTAAAGGTTGCAAAATTGGATGAAAAAGAACAAGAGGAAAGGGGATGGGCAGTATCTCCTAAGCCAAGAAAAAGATGTATGTGGTGTGATAGTTTGCAGCATGAGAGGAAGGATTGTGCTGCCTACTATGAGGAGGCCTTGGCACGACAGCTTATCTTTTGAAAAGATGGCAAGATCTATGCACAAGAAACGAGGTTTCCTCTTGCTTGGAAATTTGAAAAGCGAGGTATGCAGAAGTTGTTGGAAGACTTGGTAGTTTGAAATGCTTATGCGATGGTACATACTTCTACTTTTGGTCTACAATTGGATAGAATGCATGACCAAGTGATGGTTGGTCCAAAGACTGAAATATGGGCATATGCTTTATATGCAGCTGAAAGGAGAAAGGTCACTGATAGTGAAATGTCTCATGCAAGGCAAGACATTCATAGCATAACTAGTTGGGAATCACTTGTAGATGCATATTTAGTATATGCATATTTAGTAAAGGTACAAAACACGAATGTACTTGTGGAAGAAAAATGAAAAAGAGATGAAGATATTGCAGGGACATCTAAAAGAATGACAAGAAGAAGTGTGAATCAGCCTAAAGCTCCAAATCAGCCACCTCCCGAGCATGTTATGGAAGAGGTCACTCAGGAGCAAAAAGAGGATAACAAATAAGAGGGAAAAAAGAAAGGCAAGCAGCCAGGATATAAGTTTCAATCTGACATTTAGACAGCCACAGATCTTCAGAAGGTTCTTGAAGAATGGATCTTAAATAGTCGGGTGGAATTCACCTTGGGAGAGGTGCTTGGCATCACCAAGTGAGAATTTAACGATGAGATCATTGACATAATTAAGAGGAAGCATCAATTTCTTGGTGATACCACTAGTGCATTGCTGCAATTTGAAGAGAAAACTAGTTTTTTGGGTATTCGGGCTGAATATGAGTATGAAGTAAGTACAAGATTGTCTATGCAGGATGCTACTAATCAGTGGTGGATAGCATGTGAAAAAGAGAAGAAAGTGGCTGAAAATGCATTGTCTTGTAGCAATACGGATGGTGAAGTAAGGCAGATGCAACAATATGGGGAAGAGACTCTAGGCTTTATTCCTCGAAGTTACTACACAAGAAATCATTGGGCTAGGGCTACCACTAAAATGGTAGTGAAAATAGGGGAATGGGAAACTCCTTGTGTTGCTTTACTTGACTATGGGTTTGAGATAAATGTCATTGAGCGTGGATTGTATGAAAATGGTGCATGGTGTGTAGACACTAATCATGGTTGACGTATGAGGGCTGCAAATAATTCTTTAGGAGAGCTTTATGCTACATGTCCTAATGTAAAAGTGGCAATTGGTGATGTACAAGAAAAGAAACACTTCTTTGTGCAAGATAATTCCTCATATACAGTGATTTTGGGACATCCCTATATTACAAAAGTGCCGATGGAAACAAAGGTGCTTGATGATGGTTCTGCTTATGCAAGAGTTGGAAGCAAGGATGGGAAGAAAGTAGTCAAAGTTGTTACTGTTTATGTTGATCATCCTAGAAATCGGGATACACTTTGAGAGTCTCCTTTGGCTCCAAATGCAAGGGAATTAAAAGACTCGGATTTTCATTAAGTACTAGTGTAATGTGAGGATACAGTAGTGCTGTTCAAAGGATGTACTCGCCTCTTGATGGAATGCAACATGTATTTACTATTGGTTATTCTTAGTTTACGGCAAATAGTTCATGCTGGTTTAAGCCTATGGAAGCTATATGAAAGGCTAAATGCATATCTATGAAACAGGCTACTAAGAAACTAAGAACATTGGGGTTGTTAGCTAAAAATGATGGCATTTCAGGCATCTTTTATGGGCTAAATATTAATGACACTATGGCTGAAATTTCAACAACTATACATGCAGAAAATGAGGCTGAAAAAAAATGTTGTCAGTATGTTCTTTGGATATTTATGATGTTATAGCATTGTTTGCTCAGTAGGAAGGATTACAATGGGCTGAAGCACTTGTGGAGACAAAGTATAAGACAATTGACAAAAAGATGAAACCAATTGCTTTTCCACTTCCACCAGAAAGTGAGGGTATGTCTGAAAAAGTTTCAAGGCAGCCAAGCTTATGGGATCCTAAAGATATAGATCATTAGTTTACATCTAAAACATTACAGGAATTGAAAGTTGGTGTAGAAGGGTTTCTTTTGCCCCGCTGAGAGAGACTATTTTATACGGATGTTGGCTAGTCATGGAAAGGCATTTGCATTTCAGCCAAGTGAAATAGGTTGTGTGGATCCAAATGTTGTCTCTCCTATGAACTTTGAGGCCTATTCCAGTGCCTAAAGCTTACTTGCCAAAGCTGATGGATTTGCTAAATGAAAAGATTCACACGAAGATCTTGAAGCCTTCTTCAGCCCCATGCTCAAATCGTTGGTTTATTGTGCCCAAAAAGAATGGGGCTTTGAGATTTATTCAAGACATGCAACTGATCAATAAAGTGACCTTTAGAAATGTGGGTGCAGGTCCTGTGGTTGATGAATTTGCAAAGGCTTTTGTAGGTAGAGTGATCTATTATTTGGGTGATCTTTACTCGGGTTATGATCAGTTTTAGCTTGCAATTGAAAGCAGGGATATCACAACCATGAAGACTCCCTTGGGGTTAGTACGGATGTGTACTCTCCCATAGGTGCAACAAACTCAGTGGCACACATGAAAAATGCTATGAATAGGGTACTCAGGGATTTTATACCAGAATTGATAATGCCCTTCTTGGATGATGTTCGAATCAAAGGGTGTGCAGCGGATGAAAAGAATGAAGAGATGGATGCTCATGGATGTAGACAGTTTGTTGCAGACCATATTGTGGATTGTGAGAGGATTTTGACATGTCTAGAGGAGGTGCATTTAACTCTTTCTAGACAAAAGTCTCTCTTTGGAGTTGAAGATGTTTTGATTGTTGGGCATATGTGTGGGCCCTATGGGTGAAGACCATCACCAACAAAAATAGATGGGATTCATAGAATGCAAGAAGTATGCATGAATGTATCAAGGGTGCGTAGAATCTTGGGAGCATGTGTGTTCTATTTGATATGGATTCCTCACTTTGCACATGTAGCCGATGCTCTATATCAACTTGTGAGGAAAGGTCCAAAATTTCATTGGGAAAGGAAGCATCATCACTATTATGCTTCAGTGAGAACACAATTTTTGGAAGAGTTGTATGAGGATGATTGGCTAAAAATAGGCCAATATCTAAGCCTCATGATAAAGAAGGCTAAGTGGTTTGAAGCCGAATTCAAAAGGATTAAAAGAAAATCTTATGGGTTTTTCTTGAAAGACACGGATATTTATGGAAGCATGCAAAGAAAAAGTGAGGAGCTCCAATACATGTATTGGGAGATAGGGCTTCTCAACAACAGGTGATGCAAGAGCTTCATGAAAGTTTATGGGCTGGATATAGAGGAGTTTGGGTCCTATTTGCCAACATCAAAGAAAATTATTGGTAGCAAAACATGTATAAAGATGTGGAGCATTATGTGGAATCATACAATGACTATTATATGTATTCCATGGTAAAGCATAGAGATGGGTTGCAACTGATCTATCCATTGTTTATGTATTACAAATGGGTAGTTGATTTGGTTACCATGCCTATAGGTTTATGGAATACGAGATATCTTGTTCTTGCAAGAGAAGACTTGACAAATCAAGTGGAAGGTCAAGCTCTTAGTACAAAGACTACTCAAGCAGTTTGCAAGTTCTTATTGGAAGAAGCCTTTTGTAGGTATGGTTCTATTGGTAAAGTGGTTGAAAATAGAGGAGAATTGGATGCAGATGAGGCTCATGACTTCTTTTCACGATTGGGTATCAAGATGGCTTTAACTTTAGCCTACAATCGTGAAGCAAATGTCAAAAGTGAAAGAGGTCATGAGCCTATCATTAAGCCATTAGCGAAGTCATACAAGGGGAAGATGAAAGAGTGGCCAACAATTTTACCCTTTACTTTATGGGCTAATAGGACCACTCATAGTGCACTTATAGGGTATATGCTTGCTAAATTAATGTATGGACAAAAACCAATCATGCCTATTGAGAAGAATATTGCTACTTGGAGTATCCTACCATGGGAAGAGGGTTTGAATAGAGAAGAGTTGTTGGTCCTACACATTAGATAGTTAGAAAAAAGACGTGAAGACATTGAGACAACCATGAAAAAGATGAAGACTACAAGGATAAGAACAAGAACAGGTTTCACAAGTGATATAGATTTCATCCACAAGGTATACAAGAAGGGGATTGGGTGTTGGTTTATGATAGTAGCTTGGAGAATCAGCATAGTGCCAATCGTCAGAAGATGGCAAAGTAGTCATTTGGTCCGTATGTGGTAATGTTTGTTTTTGACAATGCAACCTATGAAATAAATGAGATGGGTGGGATAGCTCTAAGGATTCCAATGGTTGAAAAACATATAAATCTCTTTAAACATAGGGAGTCTTTAGCATATGAGTTTAAGGAGTTGGATACTGAGAATGAACATGATCATATGGAAGAAAAAGAGGTAGAAGATGAAGACATTGACATGGCAGAGGATACTTCTTTTAACACTGCAGATCCATAGGACTTTGGCACATGCTGGAGGATGTGTAGGTTAAGAGGGGGCGGATGTCGTACCGCTACACATACAAAGTGTGAAAAACTCTAGAGTGCATCATCATTTGACTTATTGATCTAGAGAGTCAATGCCATATTAGCCATTAGTGTTAGTGTCCTATAATGGATGGTTAAAAAATACTAGATTTTTGGACAAGTTTAGCCTATTTTTGATATTTTGATATTATTTCTTGCAAATTTCCAAAATTTGTAGACAACTTCTAGGATAGGATGACATGTAAAGAAAAAAGCAAGTGGCTTTCAACCATTTTTGGGGGATTTTATACAAAAAGAAGGATTGGTGAAATTGTATGACACATTATCGCAGTTTACCGGCAGCAAACAACACTCCAAACATGGAGAAGAAGAAGGAGTGATCTGGGAGAATTCAGAATAGATGTCTTGGTATTTTACCCCCCTTTCGGGGCCAATGGAAGCATTAGATTAGTGGTCTATGCAAGAAAGAAGAAGTTACTATTTCATACATATTTTTGGTTTTTAAGGGATTTATCTTCTTAGTATGTGGAAATAAATTAACATGCTTCACCTCTACGAGTATTCTTCTACATCTTCTATTTTATTGAACCCCTTCTCTTTCATCAATTTCTCTCCCTCAATCTCTCTTTACCCTACTATCTCTTACTCCCATGGCAGAAATTTGACCACAAACAATCTCATCATAGTTATCTATGTGGATGACTTGATTATTATAGGTGATAGTGATAGTGGGATTGCTAAAGTTTAGGATTTCTTGAAGAAGAAGTTTGAGATGAAGGATTTGGGTGAGTTGAAGTACTTTCTTGGTGTTGAGGTGATCAAATACGATAATGGTATATGGTTATCCCAAAGGGAGCATGGCTTGGATATGTTATCCAAGCATGATATGATAGCATGTAAGCCTCTTTCAATACCATTGGAGCAAAAAGTAAAGTTGAGTGTTGATGTTGGGGATGAGATAGAAGACCCTAATATGTTCAAGAGGATAGTAGGAAGTCTAATTTACATGGCTATCACAAGACTAGACTTGAGCGATGCTATTTTCCTTGCTAGTAAGTTTTTACAGATATCTAGAAAGCCTCATTTTGATGCAGTTACATGCATATTAAGGTATATGAATTTCACTTTACATTATCGAAATTTTTATGAGGAAGATAAGAATATATATGTGTTTGGATATGTAGATGTAAATTGGGTTAGTATCATGTCAGATAGAAGATCTACTAGTAGATTCATGTTTTCCCTTAGTAGTTATATGGAGCAACAAAAAGCAACCTACATCTGCTTTACCGGATACAAAGGCCAAGTATAGAGGTGCTACTATGGTAGCATGTGAGGTGGTATGGTTGCAAAAGTTATTGGGTGATTTGGATGTGCAAGGAGATGGTCTAGTTATCATTCACTATGATAACATGAGTAGCATAAAGCTAGGTAGGAACCTAATATTCTATACTAAGACACAACACATTGACGTGCACTACTACTTTGTGAGAGAGAAGCTATTTGCAGGAGAGATTGACTTAGTATATTTTAGCATATAGGATTAGATAGCTATATTTTTACAAAGGCATTAGGTGTAGAGAAGCTTTAGAATTTTTTAAACTTACTTGCAATTGCAAAGATATAGTTGAGCTTGAGAGGGAGCGTTGAGATGGCCATGCAAGCTCAACATGTGCATATATTCATGATTTGAAGAGGAAACTGGTTTGTTGGGTATTCCGGTTGAATATAAGTATGAAGTAAGTACAAGATTGTCTATGTAGGATCCTACTAATTAGTGGTGGATAGCATGTGAAAAAGAGAAGAAAGTGGCTGAAAATGCATTGTCTTGTAGCAATACGGATGGTGGAGTAAGGGAGATGCAACAATATGGGGAAGAGACTCTAGGCTTTATTCCTCGAAGTTACTACACAAGAAATCATTGGGCTAGGGCTACCACTAAAATGGTTGTGAAAATAGGGGAATGGGAAACTCCTTGTGTTGCTTTACTTGACCATGGGTTTGAGATAAATGTCAATGAGCGTGGATTGTATGAAAATGGTGCATGGTGTGTAGACACTAATCATGGTTGCCGTATGAGGGCTACAAATAATTCTTTAGGAGAGCTTTATGCTGCATGTCCTAATGTAAAAGTGGCAATTGGTGATGTACAAGAAAAGCAACACTTCTTTGTGCAAGATAATTCCTCATATACAGTGATTTTGGGACATCCGTATATTACAAAAGTGCCTATGGAAACAAAGGTGCTTGATGATGGTTCTGCTTATACAAGAGTTGGAAGCAAGGATGGAAAGAAAGTAGTCAAAGTTGTTACTGTTTATGTTGATCATCCTAGAAATTGGGATACACTTTGAGAGTCTCCTTTGGCTCCAAATGCAAGGGAATTAAAAGACTAGGATTTTCATTAAGTACTAGTGTAATGCGAGGCTACAGTAGTGCTGTTCAAAGTATGTACTCGCCTCTTGATGGAATGCAACATGTATTTACTATTGGTTATTCTCAGTTTACGGCAAACAGTTCATGCTGGTTTAATCCTATGGAATCTATATGAAAGGCTAAACGCATATCTATGAAACAGGCTACTAAGAAACTAAGAACATTGGGGTTGTTAGCTAAAAATGATGGCATTTCAGGCATCTTTTATGGGCTAAATATTAATGACACTATGGCTGAAATTTCAACAACTATACATGCAGAAAATGAGGCTGAAAAAAAAGTGTTGTTATTATGTTCTTTGGATATGTATGATGTTATAGCATTGTTTGCTTAGTAGGAAGGATTACAATGGGCTGAAGCACTTGTGGAGACAAAGTATAAGACAATTGACAAAAAGGTGAAACCAATACGGGTGGAGTGATGCGAGTGTGACCACGTTGTAAAAGTACCTTGTACGTACACTTCATTGATTTCTTTTCAGCACTATCATAAGAAACGCTTGTGCTTTTTCAAGGTGTTTTATGATTTTTTTTCAAGTTACTAAAGTACCATATATCACCACTTGCAAATACCATGCTTGAGTCTCATGATGATACGCGATATGTTTTACAAAAGCTTGGCATAGACTACAACAACATCCATGCATGTATCAATGATTGCATATTGTTTCAAGGAGAATACAAAACTATGGAGGTATGTCCAAAGTGTGGTTCCCACAGGCATTGATAGGACTTGCAAGGAAAAACCATCCCTCAAAAAGTTCTTAGACACTTTCCACTTATCCTCCGCATAAACCACATGTTTCATACGTCCAACATGGCAAGCTTGACAATGTGGCATGCGCAAAATAGATCCACAGATGGAGTTCAGCGAATATCAGTGGATTCACCCACATGGAGCCACATTGACTCTACCTTTCCACGCTTTTCTCGAGAGCTAAGGAATCTTCGGCTCGGTCTTGCTATGGATAGCATGAACCCATTCGATTTGCGCTCATCTTCTTACAGTGTGTGGCCTATAGTCATTGTCAACTACAATATCCCTCTATGGCTTTCTATAAAGAAAGGACATCTCATCCTTAGCTTGCTCATTGCTGGCCTCTATAAAGTAAAAAATATGGACGTGTATCTTCATCCATTAGTCAATAAGCTTAAGATTTTCTAGGAGGAGGGGGTCACCGTGGAAGATATGAGCAAGCACAATGGTCGAGGTCTGTCAATAGTCGAGCCATTCTCATGTAGACCATGCATGACTTTCCACGATTTGGAGTTTGCTCAGGTAAGTAGGCTTTCATTCTCATTGGTAATATCTATCACAGCTCATTCAAGTTTGTATTCACTAGATAGAGGTGTAGGGACAGGTCTGGTTACCTCAGGTTGTCACGCATGTCCATTGTGTTGGCCACAGTTAGACTCTCGAAGGTCATGAACCATGAAAAAGATGGTATGCCAAGGACATGACGCTTTCTTGCCAGAGGGTCATGAACTCAGGGATGGTTTTCTTGGACAACCTCTAGTACGTATGAATGCCAAAAGTTGGTACAAGAAGTTGTATTTTGCTATTTGGAGTGTAGTTGTTGTTCATAATGCTTCCTCGTTTGTGGCAGTTTGTATTGCCTGCCTTACTCCAAAAATACACGGGGTGATTTACAGGTTGTCAACTTTAGTGCAATGGATCTCACAGAAGGAGATTCAGGTATCCTCTATTGAATCCGCAAGGTGGGGAGTAGTGGAGACGGTCCGTCTCTTTGAGAAATAACTACCTACTAGCATGCGCATGATACAAATCCACCTTCTTGTGCATCTTATAGATGAAGTGGAGATTGATAGACCTGTCCATACGCGATAGATATTCTTCTTGGAGCCCTTCATGAAAACCCTGAAAGGATTTTTGTGACAACGAGCTTGGCCAGAAGGTAGCATGGATGAAGGTTGGTTGGTGTTTGAGGTGTTAGTGCGTATTTCACAATGGCTACCAATGGTGGATTTAAGCAATAGTATGCTATGGTCGCTAAAGGACGATGATAGACTCACTAGAGATGTGGTGGTTGAAAATCTTGTAGAAAAAAGAATGGATGTTGCAATGGAAGAGAAAGTGAATCACTTCTTTATATTGCACCATGCCTCCATGGAGACGTGGCTCGCTAGGTATGAGTAAGCTAGAAAAGATCACGAAGAAGCGCGATCTGAATTTTGATGTAATATGTGCCATTGATCGATTTGATATCCCGAGGGCATGGAGGAGATGCGGTGGTTTATGTCAACGCGATGGTTGCATGGAGCTTTGATCGTAGCATCTCGCGAAGGGCAGAGATGTAGTCCAAAGGTGATGATGTGTTTAGGGTCTGTCGTATCTCTATTTTATATGCGATAACTAATTGAGTGTTTCAATGTACAATACAAAATATATAGTTTATTGTGGTTGCGCCCACGACATTTCATGTGGAGCGTATTGACAAAATGCGCTCCACAACAAATTCTGGTATCATGGCAAAGTTTGAGCAAGAGAGGCGACAACGAGCAATGAATCCAAACATGGTTATAGATGAGATGGATTATTTTTTGAACTTGCAAAGTATTGTCATGGTGGATTACCGTAGCTTCTCCATGATCTTATTTGATATGCACTAGTTCAAAGTGGTACTTGAAGGAGCTGGAGCAACAATTCGATGAGGTCCATCTAGATTTCTCAAAATAGATTCCAAAAAAAGATGGACAGATTTGCGCGACACGTTTGTGTTACTGGCCCATTGTGAACAAGTGCATGAACTCATGCTTTTTTTAATTTTACTACGATATGGTACATGTCACAAAAGTTAAATCTCTCTTGTACGTAATTTTGAACATGTAATTTTCTATCCAAACCCCCTACAACCTCGATGGTGATATGTTATACCTTCAGCTCCCCGAAGTGCGAGAGTATATGATCAAAGCGATGTTCCGAGCATAGATGAAGACAGTATGCAAATAGAGGGGTCGATATTGCAAGGGGTGGAGGCCACTGAAAGCTTGGAGGATGTAGAGGAGCCAGAATCGAATAACAATGATGAAATTACAAGAGTCCAATAATTCTTTGATGGACTCATCTTTTTGTGGTGACATGTCTATCAACCTTCTAGTGTATACATAATTGTGCGAGGAGATTTGCATGGAACCATAGGGTACTTCATACTTGGAGCATCTTCCTACTCAATTCGTTGACAAATTGCTTATAAGGGTACATAAGATATGCATTTTAAGTAAGATAATTTTTTAAAGATTTATAATACTATGATTTGTATGATTTATATTGATTATGCTAACATCAATTTTTGTCTATACAGGTGACCTTTGTGGATATTTAGATAAGCACAATGAGTCGAGGGATGAGCGACGAGGAGCTATAGGAGATCTTTATGCATATGTCTCTAGATTAGATGGCTCGATTCACAGATATGGCGAACCAGGAGCTGTCTCAAACACCATCAGGCCGTTTTGTTGCATCTACTTTGGTGCGCTCTGTTCTGATGCTTCAGTTTCCTATAGATGAGGTCGATGCTCCAGACTTAGGCCAGACGGAGGGAGTGGTTTTGGAGGATGCTCTGGAGACATGGATATAGTGAGCCTGCAATTGGCTCGGGATATAGGTGCTACTTCTTGCTCTCGTGGCAGCTCGAGAGAGCGTGGCTGAGGTGGTTGTTGTGGAGGTATCGACGCAGTGTCTCCGTCTCATCGTTCTGCTAGAGTTGTGTCACCTATGGGATTTGTCACACCTGTGGGGACATCTACTCTAGTCACTCTAGCTTTTGCTCAGTCGTCCATAGGTGGCACCCCTATGGGTGCTACTCTGAGAGATACTACCCCCGTAGCTACACCAGATGTACAGAGGTCTCCTAGATATGCCCAGGAATGTGGTCACAGGTGGGAGAGGACACATCTTAGGCATACCTCAGAGGGGTATGGATACCTTGTAGATGATAGGATAGGAGCAATTTGTCAAGAATCGCGTGGTGGGGGGACTTGCTCAAGATCCTGTGCCGAACATACACAGAATGCACAAGGAGAAGCTCACTCAAGAGACAAGAAGAGAAAGGGAGGCCAAAACGTTTTCTTTCTAGTTTCTTCTTCTTATTCCACACACTTTACAATATACACAAAGTATAGATCAGATACAACATAAAGGAAAGTGGCCTACGAAGTCAAACAATGCATAACCCACTACACTAGTCGATTGGCGCTATAACTATGCCAGCTGTAAATAGATGTAACAACCTGAATATAATAAGTAATGAGTCAGTGGCCATGTGTGAGTCATAATAACCACCAACGTGCTAAGTATAGATGTGTGGACCCATCTAACTAGGCGGTCCATCATCAATGTCCGCATGTGTTGAGCTTGTCATCTGAACACTCCCCCTCAAGCTCAACTGCATCTCTGTGACTCCAAATAAGCTTCAAAAATTTTGAAGCTTCTCTGCACCCAATGCCTTCGTGAAGATGTCAGCTATCTGATCCTGTGTGCTGACATACACCAAGTCAATCTCACCTGCTAGTACCTTCTCTCTCACAAAGTGGTAGTGTACCTCAATATGTTTTGTCTTGGCATGGAACACATGGTTCCTAGCCAACTGTATAATGCTCATGTTGTCACAATAAATGACAACTGGACCTTCCACCTGCACATCCAAATCGGCCATTAACTTTTGTAGCCATACTACCTCACATGCTGCAACAGCAACACCTCAATACTTAGCCTTTGTACTCGACAAAGCAACTGTAGATTGCTTTTTGCTGCTCCAAGCAACTGCTGCACTACCAAGAGAGAACATGTATCCACTGGTAGATCTTCTATCAGACATACTACTAGCCCAATCTGCATCTGTATATCCAAACACCTGTACATCTGTACCTGCCTCATAGAAAAGTCCATAATGTAATGTGAACTTCACATATCTCAATATGCGTCTGACTGCATCCAAATGTGGCTTTCTAGGTACTTGCATAAACTGACTCACAAGACCAACAACGTAGCTCAAGTCTAGCCTTCTATCTCATCCCCAACATCAGCACTCAACTTTACATTCTGCTCCAACGGAACTGAAAGTGGTTTGCATGTTGTCATACCATACTTGGACAACATATTGAAGCCATACTGTCTTTGGCACAACCATATACCATCATCACATCTAATCACCTCAATGCCAAGGAAGTACCTTAGCTCACCTAAATCCTTTATCTCAAACTTCTTCTTCAAAAAATCCTTGACTTCGGCAATCCCACTATCACTATCCCCTGTAATAATCAAGTCATCCACATAGATAACTATGATGACCAAACTTGCATCTCCCTTTCTCAGATAAAGTGAGTGATTAGCATCAAAAACATGAAAGCCAATATTGACAAGATACTCTCTTATCTTGTCAGACCATGCTCTAGGTGCTTGCTTGAGCCCATAGAGCGCCTTCTTCAACCTGCACACATACGTGGGATGCTCTAAATCTTCATAACCTGCTGGCTGATCCATACACACTTCTTCCTGCAAATTACCATGCAAGAAGGCATTCTTCACATCCATTTGCTGCAACCTCCAACCTTTGGCTACTGCCAAAGCAATCACACATCTGACAGTTGCCATCTTAGCAACTAGACTGAAGGTTTCTTCATAATCTATGCCATATGTCTAGGCATAGCCATTTGCAACCAGCCTAGCTTTGTACCTACTAATAGAACCATCTCCATTGTGCTTAATCTTATAAACCCACTTACTTCCAATAGCTTTCTTGCCCTTCGGCAATGATACTAGATCCCAAGTCTTATTGGCCTCTAATGCAGCCATCTCCTCATCCATTGCTGCATCCCAATGAGCATGGCCAATAGCCTCCTCAAAACATGTGGGCTCAAAATCCTCAACTAGTTTCACCATATAAGCATAATGGTGAGCTACATAACCTTCAAAACCAAATCTTTTAACAGGGTATGTGACCCTGCTAGATCTGCGTACCACCGGATCACTCAATGGAGCCTTTACATTACTATGAGCTCTCTGTATACCTGGTTTCCTCATAGAAGGAATACCAAGCTCATCATCCAAGCTCTCTCATCCACTGGAGTCTTCATCAAGAACTGCATCAATGCCATCTGACACTTTATTCTTTCCTTTGTCTTTACCTGTAGTGCTACTAGATGCACCTGAAGATGTAGAGGTACTCCTTAGTCTCCCAGACCAAGGACTACCAGACGATGTCTCTGGTCCACTAAGAGTCCGTGATTCTTACTTGTTAGCCTGCACATGAGTGTCATGATCATCATCATCATCCAATGCATCACCACTAGATGCATACCAACTGCTCATTTCATCAAAGATGACATCCTTGCTCACTCTGAACTTACATGTGACAGGGTTATAACAGCGATACCCTTTCTACTCTAAAGAGTATCCAATAAAGACACACTTTTCAGCCTTTGGATCCAATTTCTTCCGCAACTCATTTGGCACATGAACATACGCAATGCAGCCAAACACTTTCAAGTGTGAGACATCAGGCTTCTTACCTGTAAAATATTCTTCGGGGGTCATACCATGAACTGCAGCTCTGGGAGTTTTGTTCATAATATAAATAGCAGTATGAACAGCCTTAGACCAAAAATGCTTAGGCATATTCTTTTCAGCGATCAAGGAGTGTGCAACTTCTGCAATATGCATATTTTCCTTTCTGTAACCCCATTTTGCTGTGGGGTATACCTGCATGTGAACTGTCTCTTTATCCCATGAGACCTCAGAAAATCACTGAACTCATTTGAGAGGTACTCTCCCCCTCTATCTGACCTCAAGCACTTTACTTTCAAGCCTGTTTCTCTTTCAACTACAGCCTTGAAAGTTTTAAAGTGCTCAAAATCTTCACTCTTTTCCTTCATAAAATATACCCATAGCTTTCTAGAGCAATCATCAATGAATGTGACAAAGTATGAACTGCCTCCAAGAGATACATTTTGTGTAGGTCCCCAAATGTTTGTATGCACAACATCAAGGATATTTCTGCTTACGTCTTTGTCATGTGAAAAGGGTTGTCTTGCCTGCTTACCAAACTAACATGCTTCACATACCTTATGAAATTCTACAACTCTAAATGTAGGCAAACCTGTAACCAACCCTTTGGACTGCATTAATTTTAGCCTTTGTACATTTGCATGTCCAATGCATTTGTGCTGAATTTCAATATCTGCAACAACACCTTTTCCTTTAGCATACAGAGCAGCATTCATAGTAGGAATTCCAGCATCCAGAGTACCAACTCTACTTCCCTTTGCAACTAATCTGCACTTGTGATTGAAGTCTTCTACAAAGTAGCCCTTTGCATTAAATCTCACTTGTAGCCCTTGCTCTACCATTTGACCGATTGACACCAAGTTCTTTGTAATAGATGACACATGTAATACATCTAAAAGACTCTTTGTCTTACCATCATGTAAGGACAAGGGAACTTTTCCAATGTGTGAAATTGGGTGGCATGAATCATCACCCGTTTGCACGTAACCTGCATTTTGCAAATCCTACATCTCTCCAAACCATTCTGCATGGCTCGTCATATGATTGGATGCACCTGAATCAACATACCAAACATCATCATGTGTTCCCTTTCCTGTAACAGCATTCAGCATATGCTGCATAACAAACAGACGTTCATTTTTGTCTTCATTTTGTCGTGAAGACAATGCATAGTTTCCTTGCTGCAACTTACCACTGCGGATATCATCTTTCTTAGCATAACACTGGGCTGCAATATGACCTGTTTTGCCACAGTAGTGACACACAATACCAGAGTTGTTAGAACCTCTGTTCTGCCATCCACCTCTTCCTCTAAAGCTCCCCCTGCCTCTAAAGTTACCACGACCTTCTGAAACCTGCATATCGCCAAATTGCTGATTCAATTTGTTTTGCTGGTTGTCACTACTACGTCCTGTACCACGGCCTCTTGAAGAGAACCTGCCACGTCCCCTTCCTGAATTGGAGTAGAAAGCATAGACCTGTTTACCACTTTTTTCAGATGTCTCACTCTGCATGTTGATCTCTTCAGTGATCATAAGGGAGACCAACTTATCAAAATCTGGAAATGGCTTTCTAACATATACGTAACTTACAAAAGACTTCCAAGCCTTTTCATTGTTAAGTCCACCCAAGGTAGACGACACCAAATCATCATCATCGGGCATTGCATCAATCGCTGCCAAGACATCTGCAATGCTCCTTACCTTCAGCGCATACTCATTGATAGATATCTTCCCTTTTTTCAATGTATTCAACTCTTGCTTGAGTTGAATCTTTCATGCCTTTGTATTTACAAAAAATATACTTTCAAGTATGGTCCAAGCTGCATATGAATTCTTTGCATTTCTAATGTGTCCCAGCATATTATTGTCAATTACTACAGACAACCAATACATGACCTTTTTATCTTTTGTATTCCATTCCTTCCGTGCCTTTGTCTCTTTTGCAATTGGAGGATCACTCACCTCTGGCTCCTTTTCTTCACCTGAAACAAACTCGTAGAGGCCTTTTCCAATAAGGAAGTTCGTGACACGGAACTTCCATGAAGGGAAGTTGTTCTTTTCGAGCTCTCAATGATGGGGCTTCCACTGTTCTGTGCCATTATCACAAAATTAATACCAAACAGCAAGCAAATCTTCTACAACCCTCGATCTATAGTGCACAATAATACACCAGATAGCCTTTTTCACTGTCTGCTCAACAATACATGCAATCTGCAACCAGTTTACACATAAAACTTGTGTTTACTCACTAGTAAACACCTTTGAACTTACAGATCTGAAATCTATAACCTGTGCACCCACTTTCGGTCAATACAGTCGAAGTCATAGTGTACCCTGAAACTGCTGTCCGCAACCTTGTGGCTCTAAAATAGGGCCTGAAATGGCCTCAGATGACCAAAATTACTATGGGCAAGCCCTAAAGGGTTTTTTCTACAGAATATATAGCACTCTTCGCACACACCAAATCTCACTGCAATCTGAGATTTTTGCTCGACCCTACTTCCGGTGCGTCCACAAGCACTATCCAAGAGAGAGAGTGGAAGAATGGGAGAGCTTCTTACCTGTGGCTTGCTTGCTCGAACCTTGCTTCTTCTCCTTCACTTCAGCCTTCGAAATCAGCCTCTCTCAGTGGTGTGGCTCTGATACCATGTCAAGAATCATGTGGTGGGGGGACTTGCTCAAGATGCTGCACCGAACACACATAGAATGCACAAGGAGAAGCTCACTCAAGAGACAAGAAGAGAGATGGAGGCCAAAACGTTTTCTTGCTGCTTTCTTCTTCTTCTTCCACACACTTTACAATGTACACAAAGTATAGATAAGATAGAACATAAAGGAAAGAGGCCTACTAAGTCAAACAATGCATAACTGATTACACTAGTCGACTAGCACTATAACTATGCCAGCTGTAAATAGATGTAACAACCTGAATATAATAAGTAATGAGTCACTGGCCATGTGTGAGTCATAATAATCACCAATGTGCTAAGTGTAGACCTGTGGACCCATCTAACCAGGCGGTCCATCATCAATGTCCGCACGTGTAATCTCAACACCATCATCATGAATGATGAGGAGAGGAGGGTGATGGCTCGTATGAAAGAGTTGTGCCAACAAGTTTTTTGGCACAACGTCTTGGATCATTGGAAGAATATACCGGAGGAGAGCAACAACTACATAGTAGCATTCTTGCATGAGGTGTTTCCGATACTTGCCATAGCAGATATTTTTTCCAAGGCTAGATGATAGAGTGCATGAGTGTGTATATGTCACACAAACGATCGGACGCATGCAAGGCACTTAAGAGTGGGGCCTCAAAGCTCAAGTGGCTAGACGCGAACGACTGGCACTAACTCAGGGAGGAGGCTACAGATTCTCCAAGACATTGGAGACAGCAGTGTGAGGCGGCGAGGGCACGATTGGAGGTGAGAGTCGTTCATCATCTTGGGAGTGGTGGCCATAGGACATATCTGGAGGACTTTGTAAATTTTTCTTTTGTTCTGCTTGCTTATTTTTTTGCAATATCCCTTGTACTGACAATCATGTTTCTAACAATTGTATTTTGTTTTCTTTGCAACACTCCATTACAAACCATGATCCCACTAGCCTAGAGACTCAATATGCAGAGAGACACGGTCTCACTGCATTGATCGATCGATTATATGGGCGTGGCGGCCTTGTAAGTCACTCATCTTACTTGTCCATAGTTACTAAATTTAATTAAAATGTATTATTGTATGGTGGACAGATGTGTAGTTGTTTCTTTTTTTGCAGAGTCCATTCAATGCTCTTTTGTGGGGCGGGACAAGGTTTTGGATGGTGAGGATTTATAGCTCGCCCTTGGATCGGTGGAGCTCACATACTTTTCTTTTTTGGTCATGTGATTTGTGTAGGTATTTTCTATGTAGTAGTAGTATCTTGCCATGATTATACCGTTGCTTTCATTATGCGATCATTTATTTATTACATGTATCAGTGTTATGATTCAAGTACACTTTGCCTTCATTTACACGAGCATTGTGCACATGACTGAAATGGTCTCTCTCTTTCTCATTTCTACTTGCTAATTTGAATCCACTTGTTGAGAGACCTAAGGATTGAATCCTGCCTTGAAATTAGAGTCTTTTGTGAAATGAATGCTATGTAACTAAAATTACCAATTGATTGGCTTTATCACTATATGAGGAATGAAATGAGTCATAGGTAATTTGATAATTTAGTTTATGCTTATCCTCCCTATTGTTCCCTTATGGTGTGTTTCATAATTTTATCCCTAAAGAAAGTATCAAGCTATTATAAAAGGGAAATTCTCCATCCAATGAGTCACTAGATGATCAAGATAAGCCCCTCTCCTACCCAAACCATATTCCATTCCATACACTTCATGAAAAAGGCCCAAAGTTTCTTTTCCTACATGCATTTCATGTTGGTTTCTTAGTTAAAAATATCTTTAATGTATACTTTGTGTTGGGGAAAAGACCAACACTAGGCAAGGTGGTAATCCAAAAGAGAGATGACCCTCCCTTACCACTTAAGACCCTAAAGGGATGCATCAGGCAACCCGAGGGAAACGTTTTCAATCTCCTATAATATAGATGTTGATACTTGTATATAGGTATAGGTAAACTTAGAAAAGAATCCAAATCTTGGAGAAACACACTTGACACAAGGCAAATATATTGGAAAAACCTATATGTTACACTTTTGGGATGTATGTAGTGAATGGAGATGTATGTCACCCAAAAACTCTACTAAGATTGCCCATAGAAGTTGACTCATTGATGCATGCCTCATAGGAGTATACATGGTACTAATCATGCATTTTACGATGTTCATGGCATAGTATATGCTTCACATCCCTGAGGTATACAAACAATGCAAGTATGGGTAGACTGTTGTGTACTAAGTAGTGTAGGATTCCAAGATTGACAAAAAAAATTAATTGCCAAAAATTGAATGTTACTATTGAGAAATAAAAGCTCATCTTGAAGAGAGCAAACTCCACTTTTTTTAAAATAAAAAGTTCTCCCTGTTTGGACCTATGGTTGGGAAGATATTGCAATTTTTGTGCATAGTGGTCTATTGGAGGAGGATGGAAGACATCCCTATACATTCAGAGAAAGTTAGCTATAGAAAAACTTGAATATTTTCTATCATCAAATGTTTTACATACTCTTGTAGAGGGAATTCCCCTAATCAATTTAAAAAAAAACTTCAATTAATCTACCTATCAAAAGTTATGCTTATTTTACTAACAATGGGTATTGTGGACTACACTCAAATGGCAAGGCATAGAGGAAAAGGAAAGGCCCAAAATGAGGTCCACAGGAAGATCCGAGATTCTTGAGTATCAGATCAGCCCAAGATTATAATAGTGAAATACAAGAATAAGTGTCAGATACAAACCCATATAACATGCTTAATCACACTTTATGTCAACATGAACTTCTTCATATGGAGAGGCACAATGATACAATTACCAATCATTGATAAATGCTTTCCATGATTGCCCTAGAGATCAAGTAAATGGCCCTCTACAACTCTAGGAATCAATAGACGTTAGAGTATCTCACCACTATTTTTGCCCATTCAACCAGTATTTTAGTGAAAGAGAAGGCAAATGAGTCTAAGAATGAAGCACAACAACCTCCACCATTAGAGCCAATATATGAGCCAGAAAGCATCCTTGGAGCTAAGGGTATCACAGGTAGAACTTACAAGGCTGGTGAGTACTCTCACATTAATGATGAGCCTCTTTTGACTTCTCTTATCATCCATGCACTGAACCCTCAAGTGAAATCTCCACCTACCATTGGTAGAAGCTCTCCCACTCTCCCTAGAAGCCCCAATAGCAACTATGTGGCTTAGCCCAATCATGGATAGTACAATATTAATGGTTAGCATGGAAATAATGGATAGCGTGGCATTCATAAGTAACATGGTTATAATAGGCAGCACGTGGTAAAGGTGCAACATGGTATATATGGATATCATTATATGTATGGGAAACATTTTATGTATGGGTAGCAAGGCCCCAATGACTTCTGTGATAAGATCACTTTTACTAAATACAATGGGAAATAACCATCCCCATCCCACTTGTAATAATGGACTTCCAAATTGGAGTCATAGGTCAATATCTACCCATGCACTAATGATCAAATAATTATCTTTTCTTCTCTCCATTTGGAAGGGTTTTCTCACACACGGTGGCACTATATTAGTAGAGAGAATCATAAGTTCATTGATTGGGAATACTTTAAGGTGCACATGGTTCAAGTATTTATCTCCCTCGTGGAAAAGGAGCGATTGGGAAGTTAGTGGTACCAAACAAATTGAAAGCAGACCACAAAATGCAATAGCTACAAGAGGTCATAGTAGTACAGAAGGATAGTAAGGAAAAGGGCTTATGTTTTCAATTTGGAGATAAGAACGTGTCAGACCATGCCTCAAAATGCCCCTATATAAGATAGAAAAGGTCAAGGTTCATAGCATGTATATTATATGAAGAATTGGAAAAATGAAGAGGAGTAATCATATGCAGCTACAAATAACTTAGTACATGCTAAAAATAAGGACTATACAAAATACTTGGACCAACAATAGTTCTATTACCCAACAGATGGACTTCCCTTTGACCTGTTGAGAGAGAGAGAGAGTATGAGAGAGATACATGCAAGACATGCTTCCAAAGAATGATTCATATTGATGTAGAGTTAGTATATATAGGTGAGACCCAAGTCAAGTGAGAGATGATATATATAGTTGTAACATCCCCACTCAGTTGTGTATAAAAGTTTCAGTTCAAGAACTTGTAGCAATAAATCTTTGCAGGAATCATTGCGTTTGAGCTCAAAGATTTGTCAAAAATATCCCAGACATGTGGCAAGACCTCTGGCATTCCGAGTAGATAGTATTTGTCTGCATAGTAGACATGTGGGTGTACATAACATTCAATGATAGATGATATTCTATAAGCAACAACATTAACTTTGCACAAATCATAGTATTTTTAGCTCAAAAAGCCTCTCCAAGCATAGTAGACATATGCCAATACATTTTTGGATCAACACCTAGCCATTCAAGCATCATTTCTTACTCATTTCAAAGACCATAATGGATAGCTTTCAGCTAGTTCAACTAAAGCGAGCTTCACTAAGAGCTTTTATGAACATGTCTTCCACCATTTGATCACTGGGACAATGCTCCACCATAATGGAACCTTTCTTGACTTCATGTCGAACATAATGATAATGAATAGCAATATGCTTTGATTTACTATGTTGTATATAGTCTTTGGTAAGACTAATAGCACTTTGGTTGTCGCATTGAAGAGGTGTACTAGACGATGAAGGATGTCCCAAATCTGCAAGTAGTTGTCGAAGCCAAACTAGCTCGCGAGCTGCTAATGATGCAGCAATATATTCGGCCTCAGTTGTAGAAACCGCAACGCATCATTGTTTCTTGCTAGACCAAGAAACCAAACATCCATTTACAAAGAAACAATTCCCACTTGTAGATCGCATGGATAAATGTGAACTTTGATGCTGCTTTTGTTGCTCGCAAGCATCCCGCTTCATGTTTTCAGCAGGGTGGATGCCCTAATCAAGGTGAATCTTCTCATCTTGCTTATCCTAACAAACATTGTTCTTATTGTGATAAGAAAGACCATGTGGCTTCTGATTGCTGGGCACGTCAATATGATGAGGAGCATGGAGTTACTACAAAGAAAACTCGCTCGTCCAAAAGTTTTCCTCCTTGTGATTATTGTGCACATACAGATCATCCATCTCATCATTGTTATAAATGCAGATATGATGAAGAACGTTCTCGAGCTTATATTGTTCAACAAACTACAACTGATGATGATCATACTCATCAGGAGCTCAATTTCGTCCATCATGATATCTCTCCAGAAAAGGTACTTCATGTTCATGATGGTTCTCTATTCATCGTTAATTCAGGTGCCACTGGAAACATGACATATCAATCGCAGTGGCTTCACAATTATCATTCTCTTCCTGTCAAGAAGTTTGTTTACCTTGCGGATGATACAACTTGTCAAGTCAAAGGAGTGGGTGATTTATATCTGGGGACAGTTTCATCCACTATAATATTAAGAGGAGTTCTTCATGTTCCAGATTTGCAAAGAAATCTTCTTTCTATTGCTCATCTAGTTGATCTTGGTTTGTTTGTTGGCTTTGATCATAATCAATGTCGTATAGAGAAAGACAGATATACTATAGCAGTGGCTCCTCAACATGGTAATCTATTAAAGCTATCATTGAATGATATGCTTGTAAATGTGGTTACTTCCCCTGGAGATGCAGATTGCAAATTATGGCATCAACGATTTGCACACTCCGATTTTGCCAAAATTCTTAATCTTCATCGTCATGGTCTTGTGCAAGGTACGGAACTTAAATCTGATCCACGTATGGGAATATGTGAGTACCGTGCACTTGGAAAACACCATCGTTCGCCTTTCCACACTTCTACTTCATCACACTCTCTTGGATTTGGTTCATACCGATATTTGCGGTCCTTTTCCTGCCTCAAAGTCTCAATATCGATATTTTATAACTTTCATTGATGATTTCTCACGGTACACACATGTTTATCTTCTTCGACATAAGTCTGAGGCTTTATCTATATTTAAACAATACAAGATAAGTGTGGAGCTTCAAACTGGATTCTCTATAAAGACTCTTCGCAGTGACAATGGCGGTGAATATGTATCCAATCTATTTGATGACTTCTGTAAGGATCAAGGTATTCATCATGAGTTTAAAATTCCTTATTCTCCTCAGCAAAATGGTGTTGCTGACCACAAAAATCACACTATTCTTAATGCTATACGTTGCATGCTTATACACTCTGGTTTGTCTCGAAAATTTTGGACTGAAGCACTTCTAATAGCCGTTTTTATTCAAAATCATCTTCCAATAACTGCACCTGCTAGTAAAATTCCTATAACAATCTGGACAGGGAAGACACCTTCAGTCTCTCACTTTCGCACATTTGGCTGCATTGCTTATATTCATGTGCCCAAGGACACTCAACATAACTTGGATCCTCCAGGTTTGAAGGTTATTTTCCTTGGTTATTCACATCATTCCAAAGGTTACAAATTTTATGATCCTTCTACTCAAAAGGTTATCATTAGTCATGAAGCTATATTTGATGAGAAGAATATGGGTGGCAGATGGTTGTCAAATGTTTCAGATGATACACAGTCTTTGCTTAGTGCATTTCCTTACTTGCTTTGTGAGTCTACTGATTCTGATGATCATAAACCTCGTTCGCCTCCCAAAAAGTATGGATTCTATTCTATTAAATATGATGTCTTTGATGATGCTATGTCTGTCCAACATGATCCAATATCGTATATGAAAGCTATCAATTCGTCTCAAAGGGATCAATGGCAAGAAGCTATGCAAGCTGAGTACGATTCTTTAATCTCCAAAGGTACATGGATTCTTACTGAACATGACCTAGGTAGTTTCTTGCCTAATGGTATTGGTTTGATCATTTCTACTATTAACACTTAGGATACCACTACCAATCGCTCCATCTCTATGTATGCATGGATTGGCTCCACAACCCCCAATACAATGCACATTCAAGGAATAATTAGTAGAAGCATGTATTCATCTTAGTGGACAATGGTAGCACACAATTCTGTCAATAAATTAGCTATTGATAGGTGGAGTTTTTTTTCTAGAAAGCCTATGCTTGCCTAAAAACAAGGTGGCATTAGTTGATCTAGTGGCACTAGAAATGTGTCGCTTTGATATTAACTTGGGTTGTGACTAGTTGAAACACTTGGAAAAAATTGCTATGGAGTTCCCTCAAATTCTTCATGGAGTTTTTTATACATAGATAACTCATCGGTTTAGATGGAGTTCAAGATAACGCTAAATTTCAATTGATTACAACAAAGTAAGTCAAATGGAAATTTAAGAAATGCTCATAGTTATCTATCTTGCACTTGCATAAGGAGAACACATATCATTCCTCAAATGTGGCTAAGAATTCAGCATTGAAAGCCCATAATTGGCAAAAAAAATAACTTGCTTTTTTTATGAAAATCCCATCATTGGCAAAAAAAGTAACTTGCTTTTTGCATGCCATCCTAATCTAGAAGCTTTTTTAACTTTTTTCCATATTTTTTATAATAAATAATATAAAAAATAGGCTAAAATTATCCAAAAATCTAGTATTTTTGGATAATCCATGCAACTCACACTAGTACTAATGACTCAGATCACATTGACTCTCTAGATCAATAAAGAAGTTGGATGATGATGCATTCCATGCTTTTTCACATTGTGTCCACGTACCATCATGACATCCACCCCCTCTGAACCTGCACATCCTCCGGTATGTGCCAAAATCCTAGTTGTCACCAGATTCTGAGTCCTTCTTATCCTTTGTAACCATATCCTTTGCTTCTTCATCTTCCATATCTTCCTGGCTACCCCTTGTATCATGGCCACTGTAACGTGTCCGTTAGTATCATCCAGGACACATCTTAGTAGTCCATCAAAAAGGATGTCTAGAAAACTCCGCCCGGCACTCCCATGGCATGTTATGAGTTTTGCGATCTAGGTCTTCCTGCGTCTGCCACGTAGCAGAAGTATCCTGGCCGTTCCCACTTAGGATCGACCGGAATTAGGGTTTTTCTGATTGGTCATTAGCTAACAGCAACTAGCGTCAAACCCGAGCAAACTACTTTACGCAGAAACGCCAGGTCCGAAGCGGATTCACGCTGCACTTGGTTCAAGGAGAATGGGAAACGAGAGGGATGCAAGGCTCAACCTCTCTGCCATAAGGCATAGTCCCATTCCATTCCCCTAAAACAGCGTAAATCGGGTAAGACGTAACTCTAGGTCATCGCTCTCGTTATTCTTTTTTATGATCATCCCGCTGTTCTTCGAGATTTTTGAGAAAAGTTCCCGGCTAACCGGGACCACCCAACCGTAGGACGGGGACCCATGGTCCATCCTCTGCACTTTCCTCAGTTTGTTTTAGTTATGTAATTATCTAACACATTAATTTGACATATAACAATCAGCTTCTTTAATTAATCCTGTTAAGCACTGGTTCCTTCACGTAATCTTATCACGTGACATAGAAAAACAATATCAAGCAAGTTCTTTTTTTAACATTTCATCATTTTATCTTTGAAATACAAGGAGTTCCGCCCGTAGGCTTGTCCATAATCCGCCCGAAGGCTATCTAGTAATCCCCAGGGATCACTATTCCAAGCTTCCGCCCGTAAACTAGTATGCGGGCCTCGAGATCCAATCCCGAGTCACGTTAGCCTCTTGTACAGGACCCGGAAGGCAAGGGATTTACAGCCAGAGCCCCCCCGGCACCCAAGCGTCCTCCTACTCCAAGTAGAGCTCAACAGAGAGACCTCTCACGGCGGGTTGGGTCCACGTTCCCGGCGCGGTGAACAACCCCCTTGGTTAGGGTTAGGCAGGTAGTCAGGGGTAACTAAAACTGCCTCTTCCTTCAGCCTTTAACCTGAAGTATAGGTACTCATTTAATTTGTAATTCATAATTCAAACAGAGCCCTAAAATCTCAAGCAAGCACAAACATTTCCATTAATCAACCATGTTGTTTGGCAAACTGCTAAGGAAGTGTTCTTTCCTTTTTGAGTGTATCAGCACTCGTTCCCAAGGTGTCTTGTAAATTGGCAAGATCCTTTACATTCCTGGTGTAGGGCGTACCTTATTAACCCAACTTGGTCAATCCTAAAGTTCCTTAGATATGTTAGTTTCCGGTTTACAACTTTCCTTATTTACAAGGATATCCAAAAATTCATCCTTTTTCAAGATAACTTGCGTAGGGATCTGCCATCCTTATTGAGGGTTTTTTTACCCTTTCTCCTTGTGAATCAATCACAAGACTAAATGATTTCGTACTTGCTGCGCAAGTCCTGCGATGGAATAATCCGTTTTAGATTCTTTAAGCTGACGTATGTCCGGCCTAGGGTTTCTTTTTAAGGATCTCGGGGACAGCCCTAGTTCTTTATCTTTACGAATTTTTTTGACCCTACAATAAGGAAAGTAGTCAAGTGCTTAGGGTATGAATATTTCTTTGTTTAGATTGGTTTGGATATCTTTTGGAAGGTAATATTAATCGTCTTGTCACAGTTTTGCTATCCTTGTGACAATTTACT